>NC_058111.1:445000-487500 GCF_914725855.1 Thunnus albacares | reverse complement strand
TGAACGTGTTACTACCCGTGAACGTGTTGTTACCCGTGAACGTGTTACTACCCGTGAACGTGTTACCCGTGACGTGTTACTACCCGTGACGTGTTACTACCCGTGATGTGTTACTACCCGTCAACGTGTTACTACCCGTGAACGTGTTACCCGTGATGTGTTACTACCCGTGAACGTGTTACTACCCGTGAACGTGTTACCCGTGAACGTGTTACTACCCGTGAACGTGTTACTACCCGTCAACGTGTTACCCGTGACGTGTTACTACCCGTGAACGTGTTACTACCCGTGAACGTGTTACTACCCGTGACGTGTTACTACCCGTGAACGTGTTACTACCCGTGACGTGTTACTACCCGTGAACGTGTTACTACCCGTGAACGTGTTACTACCCGTGAACGTGTTGTTACCCGTGACGTGTTACTACCCGTGAACGTGTTACCCGTGAACGTGTTACTACCCGTGAACGTGTTACCCGTGAACGTGTTACTACCCGTGAACGTGTTACCCGTGAACGTGTTACTACCCGTGAACGTGTTACCCGTGAACGTGTTACTACCCGTGAACGTGTTACTACCCGTGAACGTGTTGTTACCCGTGACGTGTTACTACCCGTGAACGTGTTACCCGTGAACGTGTTACTACCCGTGAACGTGTTACCCGTGAACGTGTTACTACCCGTGAACGTGTTACCCGTGACGTGTTGTTACCCGTGAACGTGTTACCCGTCAACGTGTTACTACCCGTGATGTGTTACTACCCGTGAACGTGTTACCCGTGAACGTGTTACTACCCGTGAACGTGTTACCCGTCAACGTGTTACTACCCGTGACGTGTTACTACCCGTGAACGTGTTACCCGTGAACGTGTTACTACCCGTGAACGTGTTACCCGTCAACGTGTTACTACCCGTGAACGTGTTACTACCCGTCAACGTGTTACCCGTGACGTGTTACTACCCGTGAACGTGTTACTACCCGTGAACGTGTTACTACCTGTGAACTTGACGGCGGTGATGGAGGCGGAGTGGTCATTCAGAGTCTGTTCCAGACTGTAGTTCTTCTCCAGGTTGAAGACGTGGATCAGTCGATCCCTGCTAGCCGACGCCAACAGCTTCACACCTGTAACAGCAACGGCGAGCAGTTACTCATGTCCAAGTCACAAATCAGTCACTTGACTGATTATTTATGGAATGGTTTTTACTATTTTCACCAGAACTCCAACTTGCTGCTGACACATAAACGTTAAAGTTTGTCCACTCTGCGTATAATCAATAATCATCTGAACTCCGGTTCACAGCATCTGATTAACAAGCTGCAGATCACCGAACCGCTGTCCAGGTGACGACCTTTGACCTGCTGTCGTACCTGTGGAGGAGGGGGAGAACTCCAGACACAACACCTCAGAGTCATGAGCCTCGATCTTCACCAGCTCGTCCAGAAACTCCAAACCAAAGATCCTGAACACAGAAACACACCGTCAGCCTCGTCACACAAGTCACAGATCTGATTCATAAATGTTACGTTTGAAAGTACAAACGTGTGACTCACCGCAGGTTTCCACAGCGGTCTCCAGCTGCCAAGTGTTGTCCATCAGGACTGATCCCCAGCACTCTGATCCCAGCCTTCCCATCAGCCCCTGCTGCCTCCCTCTCCCCCTCCGCCTGCAGGTGCTGCGTGTTCTCCCCCACGTACAAGATCCTCAGCAGGTCCTGAAAAACAGACACTCATGATGCATTTCTGTGGGTGGTGTTGATGTGTTTGTGTGGGTGGTGTTGATGTGTTTGTGTGGGTGGTGTTGATGTGTTTGTGTGGGTGGTGTTGATGTGTTTGTGTGGGTGGTGTTGATGTGTTTCTCAGGGTGGTGTTGATGTGTTTGTGTGGGTGGTGTTGATGTGTTTGTGAGGGTGGTGTTGATGTGTTTGTGAGGGTGGTGTTGATGTGTTTGTGAGGGTGGTGTTGATGTGTTTGTGAGGGTGGTGTTGATGTGTTTGTGAGGGTGGTGTTGATGTGTTTGTGTGGGTGGTGTTGATGTGTTTCTCAGGGTGGTGTTGATGTGTTTGTGTGGGTGGTGTTGATGTGTTTGTGTGGGTGGTGTTGATGTGTTTGTGAGGGTGGTGTTGATGTGTTTCTCAGGGTGGTGTTGATGTGTTTCTCAGGGTGGTGCTGATGTGTTTGTGTGGGTGGTGTTGATGTGTTTCTGAGGGTGGTGCTGATGTGTTTGTGTGGGTGGTGTTGATGTGTTTCTCAGGGTGGTGCTGATGTGTTTGTGTGGGTGGTGTTGATGTGTTTCTCAGGGTGGTGCTGATGTGTTTGTGTGGGTGGTGTTGATGTGTTTCTCAGGGTGGTGCTGATGTTCTTACGTTGCTGTAGAGGTTTCTGTGTCCAGTGGGGGGGTCGGTGTGCCAGAGTCTGATGGTGTTATCAGAGGAACAGGTGAGGAAGGAGGACGGAGGCAGGCAGGCCTGAGTCGGATCTGACAGCTCCGGATACACCTGAGGACCAGAAACCTGTTACCTGCACCTCATAATCAATAATCAAACCTTCATAACTGCCACAACAGTCAAACACTGATCAAAGCTCCAATATTACTTCTGATGTCTGCTAGCGCTGGAAGTACAGCTGGTAGTACTGGGAGTACGTCTGCTAGCGCTGGAAGTACAACTGGTAGTACTGGGAGTACGTCTGCTAGCGCTGGAAGTACAACTGGTAGTACTGGGAGTACGTCTGCTAGCGCTGGAAGTACAACTGGTAGTACTGGGAGTACGTCTGCTAGCGCTGGAAGTACAGCTGGTAGTACTGGGAGTGCGTCTGCTAGCGCTGGAAGTACAACTGGTAGTACTGGGAGTACGTCTGCTAGCGCTGGAAGTACAACTGGTAGTACTGGGAGTACGTCTGCTAGCGCTGGAAGTACAACTGGTAGTACTGGGAGTACGTCTGCTAGCGCTGGAAGTACAACTGGTAGTACTGGGAGTACGTCTGCTAGCGCTGGAAGTACAACTGGTAGTACTGGGAGTACGTCTGCTAGCGCTGGAAGTACAGCTGGTAGTACTGGGAGTACGTCTGCTAGCGCTGGAAGTACAGCTGGTAGTACTGGGAGTACGTCTGCTAGCGCTGGAAGTACAGCTGGTAGTACTGGGAGTATGTTTTGTAGTGTTGGAAGTATGTCTGGTAGTAGTACTACCAGGTAGTAGTCTGGTAGTTTATATATATGTCTAATCATCTTAGAGGTTATTTCCAGTAGTATTTCTGGAAGTATTGTGTTGTATTTGGTATTACTAGAGTAGTACTGGAGGTATTAACAGTATCTCTGGTAGTGCTAAAGGTATTTCTGGTGGTATTGTTTCTGGTATTACTAAGTATTTCCTATAGTATCGGTGGTATTTCTGGTGATCCTAGCAGTATTTCCTATAGTACTGGTGGTATTTCTGGTGCTCCTAGCAGTATTTCCTATAGTACTGGTGGTATTTCTGGTGCTCCTGGCAGTATTTCCTGCAGTATCGGTGGTATTTCTGGTGCTCCTAGCAGTATTTCCTATAGTACTGGTGGTATTTCTGGTGCTCCTAGCAGTATTTCCTATAGTACTGGTGGTATTTCTGGTGCTCTTAGCAGTATTTCCTGCAGTATCGGTGGTATTTCTGGTGCTCTTAGCAGTATTTCCTGTGGTACTTGACTGACCTGGAGGCTCCACACACAGCTGCTGTGGTACAGAGCAGAGTACAGCTTCCCAACGTTCCTCACGTCTTTAACGTCCCACACATACACGCTGTGGTCGTTGTACACACAGGTCAGGTGCCTGGCAGCGGGGTCAAAGGTCAGAGCCAAGGTGTCGGGGTACTGAGCTTCAGGGCTGGCAGGTGACAGGCTGCTGTAGAAACACACTCAGTTATTAACCAGAGTATTTCTCTCAGTACTTTAATAGTAGTAGTTGCAGTAGTCGTACCCATGCTGTACACTCTGGGTGAGGTCGACGCCCAGGCGGTGAGGTCGGTGCAGCGTGGTGACATACTGCAGGTTGGATGGACTGAACACTCTGACGACACCGTCGGCACAGCCGCAGAAGATGAAGTCCTCACTGACCACCAGACAGCTCGCCGACTTCGTCTGTCAACAACAACAGTAGCGTCACAAACACAAACTCTTATTTACAGAAAGCTGACTGATCTCATTCTTTCACCACGTCGGGATAACATGAGCAGCTTCTGTGGACTACAAATCAACACCATGTGCAATTTATTTCCTCTCTACAAATACTGCACAACAACATGCAAACTGCTCACATCCATCAGCTCTGGTTGGTAGTAACAGAGGAATTCTGTGCAGAGGGCAGTTTCTCCAGCAACATAACTGCAACCAGCAAGAAATGACGATCTGACACAATCACACACTCGATCTATACAAGCTAACACATGACGCTCAGCTTCAGCCCAGCAGGTGGCACCAGAACACCTCATATGACCAGAGGGAAGTTACTTTATTATGTTATCATTAAACATATAACTGAAACTAAAACATTAGACGGAGCACATAAACAAGAGAATATGTTTAAACGCACAATCTGTCATTTCTGCCGCCAGGTGTTCAATCAAAACAACAACAAGAGACAGTTTGATGACGTTGTGAAGTAGTGTGGGATCATGGGAGTTGTTCTCTTCATTGTTAAACAACCAGCTTCTCCAGGTTAGCATACAGGTGTGCTCTATAGCGTACAGGTGTGCTCTACAGCGTACAGGTGTGCTCTACAGGTGTGCTCTACAGGTGTGCTCTACAGCGTACAGGTGTGCTCTACAGGTGTGCTCTACAGGTGTGCTCTACAGGTGTGCTCTACAGCGGACAGGTGTGCTCTACAGCGTACAGGTGTGCTCTACAGGTGTGCTCTACAGGTGTGCTCTACAGCGCACAGGTGTGATCTGTAGCGTACAGGTGTGATCTGTAGCGTACAAGTGTGTTCTACAGCGTACGGGTGTGCTCTACAGCGTACGGGTGTGCTCTACAGCGTACGGGTGTGCTCTACAGCGTACGGGTGTGCTCTACAGCGTACAGGTGTGCTCTACTGCGTACGGGTGTGATCTGTAGCGTACAGGTGTGATCTGTAGCGTACGGGTGTGCTCTACTGCGTACGGGTGTGATCTACAGCGTACGGGTGTGCTCTACTGCGTACGGGTGTGCTCTACAGCGTACGGGTGTGCTCTACAGCGTACGGGTGTGCTCTACAGCGTACGGGTGTGCTCTACAGCGTACGGGTGTGCTCTACTGCGTACGGGTGTGCTCTACAGCGTACGGGTGTGCTCTACAGCGTACGGGTGTGCTCTACTGCGTACGGGTGTGCTCTACAGCGTACGGGTGTGCTCTACTGCGTACGGGTGTGCTCTACAGCGTACGGGTGTGCTCTACAGTGTACAGGTGTGCTCTACAGTGTACAGGTGTACTCTACAGTGTACAAGTGTGCTCTACAGTGTACAGGTGTACACTGCAGTGTACAGGTGTACTCTACAGTGTACAAGTGTACTCTACAGTGTACAAGTGTACTCTACAGTGTACAGGTGTGCTCTACAGTGTACAGGTGTGCTCTACAGTGTACAGGTGTGCTCTACAGTGTACAGGTGTGCTCTACAGTGTACAGGTGTACACTGCAGTGTACAAGTGTACTCTACAGTGTACAAGTGTGCTCTACAGTGTACAGGTGTACACTGCAGTGTACAGGTGTACTCTGCAGTGTACAAGTGTACTCTGCAGTGTACAGGTGTGCTCTACAGTGTACAGGTGTGCTCTACAGTGTACAGGTGTGCTCTACAGTGTACAGGTGTACACTGCAGTGTACAAGTGTACTCTGCAGTGTACAAGTGTACTCTGCAGTGTACAGGTGTGCTCTACAGTGTACAGGTGTGCTCTACAGTGTACAGGTGTACTCTACAGTGTACAAGTGTGCTCTACAGTGTACAAGTGTACTCTGCAGTGTACAAGTGTACTCTGCAGTGTACAAGTGTACTCTGCAGTGTACAAGTGTACTCTACAGTGTACAGGTGTGCTGTCAACACTGACCTTCAGGTTGACCCAGGCCTCCAACTGTCGGCTGCTGTTGAACAGACAGAGCAGACCAGAGCTGGTGATGCAGTAGGTGCTGGCCGCCATGAGGCCACGCCCACACGCAACCCCGCTGAATACACTGTTCTTATGGTCGCCTAGCAGAGCCGACCGACCAATCAGAGGCACCGTGCTGTTCACCTGCAGAGAAGGAACCAATAACAACGTAAAATAAAAGAGAGAAGGTAAACCTGTTACTTCAGACTACCGCATGATGACAGTGTAGGTGGGCTGTGATTGGCCGATCAGTGTAGGAGGGCTGTGATTGGCCGATCAGTGTAGGTGGGCTGTGATTGGCCGATCAGAGGACATACCCGTCGTTCTTTGGAGGCGTCCAGGTACCAGAACTTGACGTGTCGGTTGCCGGCGGTGACGAAGTAGCTGTTGTCCTGAGAGAAAGAGACGGCCGACACTCTGCTGGACACTTTGTTGGAGGCGATGATCAAACCCTTCTGCTCTCACACACACACACACACACACACACACACACACACACACACAGAGAGTTATGATCAATAATCATCAATAAGAGCTGATCATTGAACAGGTCTCGGTGCTCACCCGCCAGTCCCACACGCTGACAGTCATGTCGTGCTGGTATCCCACGGAGACGATGTAGCAGCTGTTGGTGGAAAACGCCACGCAAGAAACTCCATATTTATGAGTCTGAACCTCGGCCACCTGACCTCCGTCCACCTCCCACACACGCACACACGGCATGTGACCGCTCTGAAACACACACACACAATCACATGATCACATGATCACATGACAGCCACCTCACCTATGCTCCCAGGCATCTCTCAGCTCTTACCTCTCCGGTGACCAGATGTTTCCCATCATGAGAGAAGGCGAGAGCGCTGAAGGGCTTCCTGCAACACACAGACTCAGCTGTTAACAGTCACTCTCAGTACTACTACAGTAAAATACTGACTGAATATTTATCAAACATCAGTATCAGTGTGGCCGCTGACAGGTAGAGGTACTTCTGGTGACTAGAGGGCGCTATGATCCAGCAGCTTGTTAATGTTCAGACTGGGTTTACTGGTTGTGAGACAGAGAATCATTGTGATGTCGACCTGCTTTTGGATGAATCAGTGAATTTCCAGTGAGCTGGAATACTAAGTTAGCATAGTAAGCTAGCAATTAGCCGAGTGTAAACGTCAATATTGTGTTACATTTCTAGACCACTGCATAATTCTGTGTTACGTTTCTTCACCTTAGTATACTGTACAATAATATACTACTATGTTACTACACAACTATACTACATTACTATACTACTATTACTACGCTACTATACTACACTACTATACTATGTTACTACACTACTATATTACTATGTTACTATGCTACTATACTACTATGTTACTACACTACTATACTATGTTACTACACTACTATACTACTATGTTACTACACTACTATACTATGTTACTACACTACTATACTACTATGTTACTACACTACTATACTATGTTACTACACTACTATACTACTATGTTACTACACTACTATACTATGTTACTACACTACTATACTACTATGTTACTACACTACTATACTATGTTACTACACTACTATACTACTATGTTACTACACTACTATACTATGTTACTACACTACTATACTACTATGTTACTACACTACTATACTACTATGTTACTACACTACTATACTATGTTACTACACTACTATATTCCTATGTTACTATGCTACTATACTACTATGTTACTACACTACTATACTATGTTACTACACTACTATATTACTATGTTACTATGCTACTATACTACTATGTTACTACACTACTATACTATGTTACTACACTACTATACTACATTACTATGTTACAACGCTACTTTACTACATTACTATACTACTATGTTACTACACTACTATACTATGTTACTACACTACTATACTACTATGTTACTACACTACTATACTATGTTACTACACTACTATACTACTATGTTACTACACTACTATACTACTATGTTACTACACTACTATACTATGTTACTACACTACTATACTACTATGTTACTACACTACTATACTACTATGTTACTACGCTACTATACTACTATGTTACTACACTACTATACTATGTTACTACACTACTATACTACATTACTATACTACTATGTTACTACGCTACTATACTACATTACTATACTACTATGTTACTACGCTACTATACTATGTTACTATACTACTATGTTACTACGCTACTATACTACATTACTATACTACTATGTTACTACGCTACTATACTACATTACTATATTACTATGTTACTATGCTACTATACTACTATGTTACTACACTACTATACTATGTTACTACACTACTATACTACTATGTTACTACACTACTATACTATGTTACTACACTACTACACTACTATGTTACTACGCTACTATACTACTATGTTACTACACTACTATACTATGTTACTACACTACTATACTATGTTACTACACTACTATGTTACTACGCTACTATACTACATTACTATACTACTATGTTACTACGCTACTATACTACATTACTATACTACTATGTTACTATGCTACTATACTATATTACTATACTACTATGTTACTACGCTACTATACTACATTACTATACTACTATGTTACTACACTACTATACTACTATGTTACTATGCTACTATACTACATTACTATACTACTATGTTACTACACTACTATACTACTATGTTACTATGCTACTATACTACATTACTATACTACTATGTTACTACGCTACTATACTACATTACTATACTACTATGTTACTACACTACTATACTACTATGTTACTATGCTACTATACTACATTACTATACTACTATGTTACTATGCTACTATACTACATTACTATACTACTATGTTACTACGCTACTATACTACTATGTTACTACACTACTATACTATGTTACTATACTACTATACTACTATGTTACTATGCTACTATACTACATTACTATACTACTATGTTACTACGCTACTACACTACATTACTATACTACTATGTTACTATGCTACTATACTATATTACTATACTACTATGTTACTACGCTACTATACTACTATGTTACTATGCTACTATACTATATTACTATACTACTATGTTACTACGCTACTATACTATATTACTATACTACTATGTTACTACGCTACTATACTACTATGTTACTATGCTACTATACTACATTACTATACTACTATGTTACTACGCTACTATACTACTATGTTACTATGCTACTATACTATATTACTATACTACTATGTTACTACGCTACTATACTATATTACTATACTACTATGTTACTACGCTACTATACTACTATGTTACTATGCTACTATACTACATTACTATACTACTATGTTACTATAGTACACTACTATACTATGTTACTACGCTACTATACTACATTACTATACTACTATGTTACTACACTACTATACTATACTACACTACTACGTTCTTACGCTACTATACTACATTACTATACTACTATGTTACTACGCTACTATACTACTATGTTACTACGCTACTATACTACTATGTTACTACGCTACTATACTACACTACTATTCTACTATGTTACTACGCTACTATACTACATTACTATTCTACTATGTTTCTATGCTACTATACTACATTACTATTCTACTATGTTACTACGCTACTATACTACATTACTATACTACTATGTTACTATACTACTATACTACTATGTTACTACGCTACTATACTACATTACTATACTACTATGTTACTATGCTACTATACTACTATGTTACTACGCTACTATACTACATTACTATACTACTATGTTACTACGCTACTATACTACACTACCATACTACTACGTTATTACGCTACTATACTACTATACTATACTACTATACTACTACACTATACTACACTACTATACTACTATGTTACTACACTATACTACACTACTATACTACGTTACTACACTATACTACACTACTATACTACGTTACTACACTATACTATACTACTACACTATACTACACTACTATACTACTATGTTACTACACTATACTATACTACTACACTATACTACACTACTATACTACTGTTACTACACTATACTACACTACTATACTACTATGTTACTACACTATACTACACTACTATACTACTATGTTACTACACTATACTATACTACTACACTATACTACACTACTATACTACTGTTACTACACTATACTATACTACTACACTATACTATGTTACTACACTATACTACACTACTATACTACTATGTTACTACACTATACTATACTACTACACTATACTACACTACTATACTACTATGTTACTACACTACTATACTGTACTACACTACTATACCACTACGTTATTACGCTACTATACTACTACACTATACTACCATACTATACTACAGCACTACTACACTATACTACCATACTATACTACAGCACTACTACACTATACTACTGTACTATACTACATTACTATACTACTATGTTACTACACTACTATACTACTACACTATACTACACTACTATACTACTACTTTATTACGCTACTATACTACTACACTATACTACACTACCATACTATACTGATACGTTACTATACTATTCTACTGCACTACTACACTATACTACTGTACTATACTACATTACTATACTACTATGTTACTACACTACTACGTTATTACGCTACTATACTACTACACTACTAATACTACTACACTATACTAGACTACTGTACTATACTACTACTATACTACACTATAATACTATACTAGTATAGTATTTCACTACTATACTATACTGCATAACAACTGATCTTTGAATATTTGATATATTGTGAGATTTTATTGAAACGTTGCATCTTAAACATCTTGAATGTTGTTTTCATTTAAAACTTCCTCGCTGTGTTTTATTTGTCTCGTTTGTTTCTGCTGATCTGATCTGAACTGTGAGTTTCGTGATCCTGCATCACACCGGCTGATTGTTGTGAGATCCAGTATTGATCCAGTATTGATTAGAAAGGGAGAAAAGTGCGTGATGATGGAGTGTTGAGCTCACCTGGACGTGTTGATGATGTGAGTTTGTTTGTTCTTCTTCGGGTGAAGCAGCACGATGACACACCTGAAACACACACACTTAAATACTGATGCAGAAATGCATGCTGGGAAAACATCACACGAGTATACACTTAAAAAAATGTAATCAATGTTTGTGATCACTTTCTTCTTCTATGGTTTTAAGCTAAACCCCTGTTGCTGTTTTTGGGGGCGTGGCTTACCCAGCAGGGTAGGCGATCAGCCCAGAGTTGGGGTCAGAGGTCAAACCGCTGCTGCTGACTGTGCTGATGCCCAGAACTTTCTCCAGACTGACCTGGAAGGAGACGAGCGGCTGAGTTCATCCTACCAACAAGAAGACGACTGACGAGCCATTAATTAACACACAGGAGACTAATCAGCTGTTCTGATCATTGATTATTGATTATTGCTGAAGTCAGAATATGAACAGTTTATATTTCAGGTGGTTTTCAGTTAAAGCTGCAACTAACGATTATTTTCATTATCAGTTAATCAGTCGTTGTTTTCTGGATTAATCAATTAGTTGTTTGGTCCATAAAATGTGATCAGTGTCTCCTAAAGATGATGTCATCAAACGTCCACAAAGATCTTCAGTTTACTGTCAACAGACTAAAAAAACTAATGACGATTGATCACTTATCAAAACAGGTGGCAATTCATTTTCTGTCAACCAACTAATTGATTAATTGTTGCAGCAGCATTTTAAATCATCCTCATTTAACCCTGACATACAGTTCAGATCAGCTGTTTGCCTGCTTCTCTTCCTCTAACTGATCATTTTCTTCATGACTGGATTCATCGTTAAAACATCAGAAAACTGTGAAAACGTCCGTTTCTCCGAGCAGACGTCTGGTTCTGTCCAAAGTTTCTGGATCAAACAAAGAAGTGAAGCTGGAATCATGAAGTCTGATGTTTAAACTCTTCACAACACACGTCTTCTTCATACTCAGATACTTCACTGTAGTACAAGTACACAAGTATTATGAGCTTGATGTAGTTAAAGTATTGCAGTAAAAGTACATAAGTATTATGAGCTTGATGTAGTTAAAGTATTGCAGTAAAAGTACATAAGTATTATGAGCTTGATGTAGTTAAAGTATTGCAGTAAAAGTACATAAGTATTATGAGCTTGATGTAGTTAAAGTATTGCAGTAAAAGTACATAAGTATTATGAGCTTGATGTAGTTAAAGTATTGCAGTAAAAGTACATAAGTATTATGAGCTTGATGTAGTTAAAGTACTGCAGTAAAAGTAGTGGTTTGGTCCCTCTGACTGATATATTATTATATATGACATCATTAGATTATTAATAGTGAAGCATCAGTGTTAGAGCAGCATGTTACTGTTGTAGCTGCTGGAGGTGGAGCTAGTTTACACTACTTTATATACAGTTAGCTAGTTTAGTCCAGTGGTTCCCAACCTAGGGGTCGGGCCCCTCCAAAGGGTCAGCAGATAAATCTGAGGGGTGGTGAGATGATTAATGGGAGAGGAAAGAAGAAAAAACAAAGTTCTGATACACAAATCTGTTTTCAGTTTTTGGACTTTTTCTCTAATCTTTGATTTTTGCTGAAATATTGGATCATTTGAACATTTATTGAAATGAAAGCATGTGAGAAGTTTAGAGGGAAAAATCACTATTTGGTGGAGCTGTTAACAACTCATAGACATGTGAAATGTGACCCCGACAACACACTGCTTTTTGTAAGACGTCAAAAGCCAAAAAGGTTGAAAACCACTGGTTTCATCTTTAACAATGTGTTGTATTTTAAAAGCTTGTTATATTATCCATTGTGTCAAATCTTCATCTGAAAAGTAACTAAAGCTGTCAAATAAATGTAGTGGAGTAGAAAGTACAATATTTCCCTCTGAAATGTAGAAAGTAGCGTCACATGGAAATACTCAAGTAAAGTACAAGTACTTCAGTTCAGTACTTTAGTAAATATAATGGCCTTTTCTCTTTGTTGTGTCCAAACATTAGAAAAGTGCGTCACCGAGATTCACTCAAAGTTACTTCTCAGCTGACAACTTTCACCGTTAAACTGACTGTTTAAACATATTTAGTCTGTTCGGTCGCAGTTTGAGTTG
The DNA here is from genome assembly GCF_914725855.1 of Thunnus albacares. Lineage (NCBI taxonomy): Eukaryota > Metazoa > Chordata > Actinopteri > Scombriformes > Scombridae > Thunnus > Thunnus albacares. The sequence continues at coordinate 474,210 of NC_058111.1, read as the reverse complement.
AAAGCTGCTGTAAAGTGAAACTCCGGCCGAGCTAACATTTAGCTCCTACCCGGCTGCTGGAGCCCTTCTTCGGGATCTGTCGGCTCTTCCTCCCCGCTGGATGCTTCCTCTTCGCGGGGTTCAGTGAGCCGCAGTCCGCTCCCTCCGCCATGACCCCCGCCTCACTTTAACTCTGATAAAGTCGTCCAGGAATATAAAACTACACAGGCCGTAACTCCAGAGATAATATCCGTCTACACTCCGATGTGTTAGCTTAACTTTATGCTAACTGTTGCTAAAAGAAACCCGACACCTCGGTCCGCGGCGGGACTGTGGTTCAAACTGAGTCCCGCCCACTGTCCCGATAAGTAACCAATGAACAGCCGAGGACTGGTGAAATTCCGCCCTCTGCCCACCAAAAAACCAATGAATGGCCGAGGAAAGTTGACATCCCGCCCTTTATCCCAGAACAACCAATGGACGGCCGAGAACAGTCAAGGTTCCGCCCTCTGCCCAGGAAACAACCAATCAACTGAGGTTAACTTGAATTATTACACAGAGTGGCCCTGCAGTCTGTTTAGCTCAGATATTATTATTGTCTTCTGTGCGCTAAACTAAGAAAATGGCTCGTTTTAATCCTTTACACTTATTTTTTTAATACATCATACTTATTTTCTCTATAAATATAAAAATATTTTTGAAAAAATATTCAGACTGAACTCTAAACTCCCGGCACCTCCAGTTCTCTGTGTACATCTTTCCTTTGGCTTTGTATGTAATCAATTCACATTCCTCACTTCCTGTGTGAACACACTTTAACTCACAGTATGTATCTTTTACAAACGTGTTGATTGCATTTCCTTCCTCATGAAACACTTGCAAACTTTTAATATTTTAAATTCTGTATTGTTTCTTCTTCACTGCCTTTGTTGGTGCATCGCTGTGATTCCCTTCTCACAATGTAAAAATCCCCCAAAATGCATTGAAAAGTTTATCTGAAGATAATATGAGTTAGTCAAATAAAGTGGATATCTGACTTTGTGCTTCCTGCTCAGCTGCAGCGGAAACAAAACAAACAAACAAAACAAAACAAAACAAATAAAGAGCGAATTTGGCACTAAAAAGAACTAATAACTAAGTAACTAATATATTTTGTCCATCCCATTAACACACATGACTCTTCCACCCACTATGCCCTCAGTAATAAACATAAAGTAGAATTTATGGCAGAAATGTTCATTTCATCACGTTTGTTTTATTTCTAGCAGGACAAAGCAGCAGATGTGAAACCAGCTGTGTGTCGGACTCCGTTCAGACATAAAACAATAAAAGTTAGACGAAGAATATTCCTCATATATACGGGCTGAAACACACCTGTTTTTAAGAGAATACAACATTTAGCAAGCAATAACACAAGTAAACAAATTTGACATGTAAAGAGAATTCAAAGGGATCAATAAGGTTGATTATTGAGACGTTAAAGGTCACAATTCTGATTCAGAAGAAACAAATATTTGATCTGATGGGATTTTGTTCCAGATTTTAATGTAAACCATAACTGATATTAAAGCAGCTCTGGTTATTAGTTGATATTACAAACTGCGGTTCTGCTTTACTTCAGACTGTTCAGACCTTCCCAATATAATCAAACCTCTCATTGATCAGTGATCATTGATACTGGAGGATTCTCACCTGTTGGTCCTGAGAGCTCAGTCATGATGTTACAGTTTGCTGAAAGATGAAAATATTAAATTCATATCTAAATACTGAACAGAATAGTCTGTTCTGTTCAACTCTGCAGAGAAAAGTGAGGAAACGGCTCCACCTGCAGGTCACAGACACACAACACAGCTGAATATACAGAACGACTTTTATTCTGAAGATACAACAGGACATAAAACTCAACAAAACAAATAAAATGGTTTAAATTACATTTCTGACCAGTTTGTGATGTTTATTCTTTAAAGTTGTTCTCATGTAATAAATAAAGCGATTAAGATTAATATCAGCAGCTGATCAATGAATCAATGTAACGATAAAGAGTTTAAAACTACTCAGATATTCATTCAGATTCATCTCAAATCAACCTCAGTGGAGGAACAATTATTACTTCATAAAAGACTCAATTACATTTAAAAAACTATGAAGAATTTATTAGTAAAATATCTGATTTTTCTGCTTAGAAGAGACATTTGATTATAGATCCACACTGCAGTAGAACTGCTGATCATCAGTGATGGAAAGTAACTAAATACATTTACTCAAGTACTGAAGTACAGTTTAGAGGTACTTGTACTTTACTTGAGTATTTCCATGTGATGCTACTTTCTACATTTCAGAGGGAAATATTGTACTTTCTACTCCACTACATTTATTTGACAGCTTTAGTTACTTTTCAGATGAAGATTTGACACAATGGATAATATAACAAGCTTTTAAAATACAACACATTGTTAAAGATGAAACCAGTGGTTTCCAACCTTTTTGTCTTTTGACGTCTTACAAAAAGCAGTGTGTAGTCGGGGTCACATTTCACATGTCTATGAGTTGTTAACAGCTCCACCAAATAGTGATTTTTCCCTCTAAACTTCTCACATGCTTTCATTTCAATAAATGTTCAAATGATCCAATATTTCAGCAAAAATCAAAGATTAGAGAAAAAGTCCAAAAACTGAAAACAGATTTGTGTATCAGAACTTTGTTTTTTCTTCTTTCCTCTCCCATTAATCATCTCACCACCCCTCAGATTTATCTGGAAGATGGTTCCACAGGAGAGGAGCCTGATAGCTGAAGGCTCTGCCTCCCATTCTACTTTTAAAGACTGTAGGTACCACCAGTAAGCTGCATACTGGGAGCGCAGTGTTCTAGTGGGATAATACGGTATTATGAGCTCTTTAAGATATGATGGTGTCTGACCATTAAGGGCTTTGTAAGTTAGGAGAAGGATTTTAAATTCTATTCTAGATTTTACAAGAAGCCAATGTAGTGAAGCTGAAATGGGAGAAATGTGATCTCTTTTTCTAGTTTTAGTCATTCGCATCAACAACATGATCAGTTTGGGAAGAACTAAAATCAGAAAGTGCAAACATGAGCAAAGTGTCTGCAGATAAATTAATGAACAATAAAAAGATGATATGAAAAAAATTGGGCTGGAGAACGTTTCCTACCCGCAGTTGGATGGCCTGCAGGTCCTCCATGTCCCCGTCCAGGACCGACCTCACGCCCCGCTGGGACGGTACTTCGACCTCGTGGCGGAGCGGATCCACCAGAACCGGACGGGGACGACTCTGGTTCACTGCAGCGCCGGCAGGAGCCGGTCCCCGTCTCTGATCATGGCCTACCTGATGAGGTCAGCAGACACTCACCTGTCACTGTTACTAACCCTGGAGGTCAGAGTTCAGGTCTCTGATGTGGTTCAGCAAGTAACTAAATACATTTTAAAAAACATCCTTTTAACTCTATTTTCTAAATCCTCCATCAGTTTGTCTGAATGATGTATTTGTGCAACTGTTACACAAATATTTAAGTTTAAAATGTTAAATTCTGTAAATGAGATTAAACAGATGCTGCTGTTCAGTCCAGTCTGGTCTCATATCTGTTACTGATCAGATCAGCTGATCAATTGATCAGGTTTCTTTTTAGTAAAACTACTGAACTAAGAGCAGAGTTGGAATAAACAGATCTGCAGTTTGTGAGTGAAACACTGAAATGAGCTCGGCTGTGATTGGACAGAAACGATGTAAATAACAAATCAATTTATTGTGACAGAAGAAGAAACGATCAGTATTACAGTCAGTACTACAGTCAGTACTACAGTCAGTACTGCAGTCAGTACTACAGTCAGTACTACAGTCAGTACTACAGTCAGTACTACAGTCAGTATTACAGTCAGTACTACAGTCAGTATTACAGTCAGTACTACAGTCAGTACTACAGTCAGTACGTCAGTCAGTACGTCAGTCAGTACTGCAGTCAGTACTACAGTCAGTACGTCAGTCAGTACGACAGTCAGTACTACAGTCAGTACTACAGTCAGTATTACAGTCAGTACTACAGTCAGTACTACAGTCAGTATTACAGTCAGTACTACAGTCAGTACTACAGTAAGTACGTCAGTCAGTACGTCAGTCAGTACTACAGTCAGTACTACAGTCAGTATTACAGTCAGTACTACAGTCAGTATTACAGTCAGTACTACAGTCAGTACTACAGTCAGTATTACAGTCAGTACTACAGTCAGTACTACAGTCAGTATTACAGTCAGTACTACAGTCAGTACTACAGTAAGTACGTCAGTCAGTACGTCAGTCAGTACTACAGTCAGTACTACAGTCAGTATTACAGTCAGTACTACAGTCAGTATTACAGTCAGTACTACAGTCAGTACGTCAGTCGGTACTACAGTCGGTACTGCAGTCGGTACTACAGTCGGTGCTACAATCGGTACATCAGTCGGTACGTCAGTCAGTACTACAGTCAGTGCTACAGTCAGTACTACAGTCAGTACTACAGTCAGTACTACAGTCAGTGCTACAGTCAGTACTACAGTCAGTACTACAGTCAGTATGTCAGTCGGTGCTGCAGTCGGTGCTACAGTCGGTACGTCAGTCGGTACGTCAGTCAGTACTACAGTAAGTACTACAGTCAGTACTACAGTAAGTACTACAGTCAGTACTACAGTCAGTACTACAGTAAGTACTACAGTCAGTACTACAGTCAGTACTACAGTCAGTACGTCAGTCAGTACTGCAGTCAGTACTACAGTCAGTACGTCAGTCAGTACTACAGTCAGTATTACAGTCAGTACTACAGTCAGTACTACAGTCAGTACTACAGTCAGTACGTCAGTCAGTACTACAGTCAGTACTGCAGTCAGTACTGCAGTCAGTACTACAGTCAGTACGTCAGTCAGTACTACAGTCAGTACTACAGTCAGTATTACAGTCAGTACTACAGTCAGTATTACAGTCAGTACTACAGTCAGTACTACAGTCAGTATTACAGTCAGTACTACAGTCAGTACTACAGTAAGTACGTCAGTCGGTACGTCAGTCGGTACGTCAGTCAGTACTACAGTAAGTACTACAGTCAGTACTGCAGTCAGTACTACAGTCAGTACGTCAGTCAGTACTACAGTCAGTACTACAGTCAGTACTACAGTCAGTACTGCAGTCGGTACTGCAGTCGGTGCTACAGTCGGTGCTACAGTCAGTACTACAGTCGGTACTACAGTCGGTACGTCAGTCAGTACTACAGTAAGTACTGCAGTCAGTACTGCAGTCAGTACTGCAGTCGGTATTACAGTCGGTACTACAGTCGGTACTGCAGTCGGTACTGCAGTCGGTACTACAGTCGGTACGTCAGTCGGTACGTCAGTCAGTACGTCAGTCAGTGCTGCAGTCAGTGCTACAGTCAGTACTGCAGTCAGTACTGCAGTCGGTACTGCAGTCAGTGCTACAGTCGGTACTACAGTCGGTACTACAGTCGGTGCTACAGTCGGTACTACAGTCGGTACGTCAGTCGGTACGTCAGTCAGTACTACAGTAAGTACTACAGTCAGTACTGCAGTCAGTGCTGCAGTCAGTACTACAGTCAGTACGTCAGTCAGTACTACAGTCAGTACTGCAGTCAGTACTGCAGTCAGTGCTGCAGTCAGTACTACAGTCAGTACGTCAGTCAGTACTACAGTCAGTACTGCAGTCAGTACTACAGTCAGTACGTCAGTCAGTACTACAGTCAGTACTGCAGTCAGTACTACAGTCAGTACGTCAGTCAGTACGTCAGTCAGTACTACAGTCAGTACTACAGTCAGTACTACAGTCGGTACTACAGTCGATACTACAGTCGGTGCTACAGTCGGTACTACAGTCGGTACGTCAGTCGGTACGTCAGTCAGTACTACAGTAAGTACTACAGTCAGTACTGCAGTCAGTGCTGCAGTCAGTACTACAGTCAGTACGTCAGTCAGTACTACAGTCAGTACTGCAGTCAGTACTACAGTCAGTACGTCAGTCAGTACGTCAGTCAGTACTACAGTCAGTACTACAGTCAGTACTACAGTCGGTACGTCAGTCGGTACGTCAGTCGGTACGTCAGTCAGTACTGCAGTCAGTGCTACAGTCAGTACTACAGTCAGTACTACAGTCAGTACGTCAGTCAGTACATCAGTCAGTACTACAGTCAGTACTACAGTCAGTGCTACAGTCAGTACTGCAGTCAGTACTACAGTCGGTACGTCAGTCGGTACGTCAGTCAGTACGTCAGTCAGTACTGCAGTCAGTGCTACAGTCAGTACTACAGTCAGTACTACAGTCAGTACGTCAGTCAGTACTTCAGTCGGTACGTCAGTCAGTACTACAGTAAGTACTACAGTCAGTACTGCAGTCGGTACTACAGTCGGTACGTCAGTCGGTACGTCACTCAGTACGTCAGTCAGTACTGCAGTCAGTGCTACAGTCAGTACTACAGTCAGTACTGCAGTCAGTACTGCAGTCGGTGCTACAGTCGGTACGTCAGTCGGTACGTCAGTCAGTACTACAGTCAGTACTGCAGTCAGTACTACAGTCAGTACGTCAGTCAGTACTACAGTCAGTACTGCAGTCAGTACTACAGTCAGTACGTCAGTCAGTACGTCAGTCAGTACTACAGTCAGTACTACAGTCAGTACTGCAGTCAGTACTACAGTCGGTACGTCAGTCGGTACGTCAGTCAGTACGTCAGTCAGTACTGCAGTCAGTGCTACAGTCAGTACTACAGTCAGTACTACAGTCAGTACGTCAGTCGGTACGTCAGTCAGTACTACAGTAAGTACTACAGTCAGTGCTACAGTCAGTACTACAGTCAGTACTGCAGTCAGTACTGCAGTCAGTGCTACAGTCAGTACTACAGTCGGTGCTACAGTCGGTACTACAGTCAGTACTACAGTCGGTACGTCAGTCAGTACTACAGTCAGTACTACAGTCAGTACTACAGTCAGTACTGCAGTCAGTACTACAGTCAGTACTACAGTCAGTGCTACAGTCAGTACTACAGTCGGTACTACAGTCGGTACGTCAGTCAGTACTACAGTCGGTACTACAGTCGGTACTACAGTCGGTACTGCAGTCGGTACTACAGTCGGTACGTCAGTCGGTACTACAGTCAGTACTACAGTCAGTACTACAGTCAGTACGTCAGTCAGTACGTCAGTCAGTACTACAGTCAGTACTACAGTAAGTACTACAGTCAGTACGTCAGTCAGTACGTCAGTCGGTACTACAGTCGGTACTGCAGTCGGTACTACAGTCGGTACGTCAGTCGGTACGTCAGTCAGTACGTCAGTCAGTACTGCAGTCAGTACTACAGTCAGTACTGCAGTCAGTACTACAGTCAGTACTGCAGTCAGTACTACAGTCAGTACGTCAGTCAGTACTACAGTCAGTACTACAGTCGGTACGTCAGTCAGTACTACAGTAAGTACTACAGTCAGTACTGCAGTCAGTGCTACAGTCAGTACTACAGTCGGTACTACAGTCGGTACTACAGTCGGTACTACAGTCGGTATGTCAGTCAGTACTACAGTAAGTACTACAGTCAGTACTGCAGTCAGTGCTGCAGTCAGTACTACAGTCAGTACGTCAGTCAGTACTACAGTCAGTACTGCAGTCAGTACTACAGTCAGTACGTCAGTCAGTACGTCAGTCAGTACTACAGTCGGTACGTCAGTCAGTACGTCAGTCGGTACGTCAGTCAGTACTACAGTAAGTACTACAGTCAGTACTGCAGTCGGTACTACAGTCGGTACGTCAGTCGGTACGTCAGTCAGTACGTCAGTCAGTACTGCAGTCAGTGCTACAGTCAGTACTACAGTCAGTACTGCAGTCAGTACTGCAGTCGGTACGTCAGTCGGTACGTCAGTCAGTACTACAGTAAGTACTACAGTCAGTACTGCAGTCGGTACTACAGTCGGTACGTCAGTCGGTACGTCAGTCAGTACGTCAGTCAGTACTGCAGTCAGTGCTACAGTCAGTACTACAGTCAGTACTGCAGTCAGTACTGCAGTCAGTACTGCAGTCAGTACGTCAGTCGGTACGTCAGTCAGTACGTCAGTCAGTACTGCAGTCAGTGCTACAGTCAGTACTACAGTCAGTACTGCAGTCAGTACTGCAGTCAGTACGTCAGTCGGTACGTCAGTCGGTACGTCAGTCAGTACTACAGTAAGTACTGCAGTCAGTACTACAGTCAGTACGTCAGTCAGTACTACAGTCAGTGCTACAGTCAGTACTGCAGTCAGTGCTACAGTCAGTACTACAGTCAGTACGTCAGTCAGTACTACAGTCAGTACTACAGTCAGTACTACAGTAAGTACTACAGTCAGTACTGCAGTCAGTGCTACAGTCAGTACTGCAGTCAGTACTGCAGTCAGTCTTTGTACATCATTAACACTGCTGGATGGTGTGTAGTAGGTTTGTGTATTTTGGATTGCTTCTCTTTCTTGTTTTGTGAACACACTGCAAACTAATTTCCCTCGGAGATCATAGAGTTAATCTAATAAATCATGCAAAGGAATTCCAGTAGAGCTGCAGGATATGAATATAGAGCTGCAGGATATGAATATAGATCTGCAGAATATGAATATAGAGCTGCAGAATATGAATATAGATCTGCAGAATATGAATATAGAGCTGCAGAATATGAATATATAGCTGCAGGATATGAATATAGATCTGCAGAATATCAATATAGAGCTGCAGTATATGAATATAGAGCTGCAGAATATAAATATAGATCTGCAGAATATGAATATAGAGCTGCAGGATATGAATATAGAGCTGCAGAATATGAATATAGAGCTGCAGAATATAAATATAGATCTGCAGAATATGAATATAGAGCTGCAGGATATGAATATAGAGCTGCAGAACATGAATATAGAGCTGCAGAATATAAATATAGATCTGCAGAATATGAATATAGAGCTGCAGTATATGAATATAGAGCTGCAGAATATGAATATAGAGCTGCAGTATATGAATATAGAGCTGCAGAACATGAACATAGAGCTGCAGAATATAAATATATAGCTGCAGAATATGAATATAGAGCTGCAGAACATGAATACAGTTCTGCAGAATATGAATATAGAGCTGCAGGATATGAATATAGATCTGCAGAATATCAATATAGAGCTGCAGTATATGAATATAGAGCTGCAGAATATAAATATAGATCTGCAGAATATGAATATAGAGCTGCAGTATATGAATATAGAGCTGCAGAATATGAATATAGAGCTGCAGTATATGAATATAGAGCTGCAGAACATGAACATAGAGCTGCAGAATATAAATATATAGCTGCAGAATATGAATATAGAGCTGCAGAATATGAATATAGAGCTGCAGAATATGAATATAGAGCACAGAATATGAATATAGAGCTGCAGTATATGAATATAGAGATGCAGAATATGAATATAGATCTGCAGAATATGAATATAGAGCACAGAACATGAATATAGAGCTGCAGAAAATGAATATAGAGCTGCAGAATATGAATATAGAGCTGCAGTATATGAATATAGAGCTGCAGAATATGAATATAGAGCTGCAGAACATGAATATAGTTCTGCAGAATATGAATATAGAGCTGCAGAATATGAATATAGAGCTGCAGAATATAAATATAGAGCTGCAGAATATAAATATAGAGCTGCAGAACATGAATATAGTTCTGCAGAATATGAATATAGAGCTGCAGAATATGAATATAATTCTGCAGAATATGAATACAGAGCTGCAGAATATGAATATAATTCTGCAGAATATAAATATAGAGCTGCAGAATATAAATATAGAGCTGCAGAATATGAGGATGAGCAGCAGAGACCAAACAGCAGCAGCAGAGACGCCTGACGGGACGCCTGAGAGGACGCCTGACAGGACGCCTGACAGGACGCCTGACAGGACGGGACAGTGGTGTTGAGTTGTCCTCAGAGGACAGACTGAAGGACTTCTAGAGTTTTGTACTAAAACATATTTATTTCTTCTATATCAGTCTGTGTCTACAAAAACAGGGAGTGGTGAACGTGACGAGGGGACGTCGGGACAGACGCTCCCGAAGTGATCAGGTGGTATGACGGAGGCTCTGCAGCAAACAATCAGATCTCTCCACATAAACGAGCTGCATTTACTGTTATTACTGTGTATTTCCTGTTTGTGTCGGTGTTGTTGTGCTCGTGTCGTCAGTCTCTCTGTTGTCTGTCGAGTGACAACAAAAATGAACAGTTTACCTCAGAAACAAACAGTTTTATTCACAGTCGTGGGTCCAAAACTCTTGAAGGGACCAAGCGACATATATGATATTTTTGAGACTCAAGATGCAATGTTCAGTTACATTGCAGTGGAATTTATATTTTTGTGTCAAATTCATTATTGTATGAAGATAAAAACCTTTTCGACATGTCATCTGGTGAGTCTGAGCTCTGCTGGACTGATGACTTCATCTTCTATTAAACAGCCTTAACTCTTCCTGAAACACTGAAAACCTTCATCAGCAGCAGTTTCAGCTTTTTATCCAGTAAAAACTCCAGTTTGAGGATTTTCTGTTTGTTGTTGTTATAAAATGTTTTGTGGGCATTTCTCCTTGTTTTTGATAACCGATCGACTAATTGATCTCTTAATAGAAAAAGTGACAAATACATTTATTTAACATCTTACATTTGATGTTTGGTTTGACAGAAAGCATCAAACCAGCAAAAATGAAACGTGGATGCTGTGAAAAGGTTTAAAGCAGAGTTTCCTCCAGGAAGCAGTGGAGCTGAGGTGATAAACATCTTGTGATTAATTTAGTTTGTAGATGAAAACCGAAACAATAACCAGACTCATTACATATGTGGAAATAGTTGAGTGAAGATTAGAAAGCTAGAAAAGTGTAAAAATGTTTTATGATGTTTGTGGAAAAGACTGCAGGAAACTCTGGAATATTCGGTTGTTTCTCACGTTAAAAATCATTTCAACTCTGTGGTTAAAGCTCATTTTGTTTCCATTAACAGGAAGTTAACAGACAGACTTTGGTTGAGTTCAGTCTGCATCAATATTTCAAACTCAAATTAAATGTTGTTTTGTCACCTGTCGAACCACTAGGTGCTCAGGCCCTAATAAAGGAAAAACTGCAGTACAGAGCAACAAATTTGAGTTTTGATTTTATTTTTCTACAGCACTTTATCACTAAACTGTCACCCTCACTCCATTTTTTCCCTTCCCCTCATAGGTCATCCCCACCACTGAATTATAAATATAAGACCTATAATTATTGTAAAATAAATAATAACACCAAACTTCATACAAAGTTTGTATATAATGTACTGTATGTCCATAGAGGCAGAGGAGGTTGATCCTCCTCTATTTTTTGAGAGGCAAAAGGGAGATCAAAATATAAAAAAAAGAATATTTGGTTGAAATAAACCATTACAAATCTCAGTATTATTTATAAAGTATTTTTTCTCTCTTCTTTGGAAAAAATCCATTATTGAAATTCTGTTTAAAATTCTTCAACAGCGACACCTGCAGGGCGGGAGGAGAAAGAGCAGTGTGTGAAGTGGTGGGGGGCCACAATTGGTGGAGGTGGAGTGGGGGACAGAGGAGGACGGTTGCCTGCTGCCCTCCGCAGGGCGGGATCTCTTACATTGGACTTAATGTATTTCTTTTTTTTTTCATGCTAATCTGTGATTGGCCATGACATGTAAAATGACGCTCCAAGGGAGGACGTCCTCCCTTACCAATCAACAACCAGAATGCAATATTGACATCGAGTTGGTCCAATGATAGTTTCCAGAATTCATCTTCAATTCTCTCCACTGTAAGGCAGAGTAGCAGCAGTAGATAGCTTCTTGCTTAGTCAGTGCAACAGCTGGCTTGTTGTAGCAGCCTGAAGGACTCTTTATACATCCATGGAAGGACTGTTAAGACTGTTGTTAAGCTAACGGGAGAAATTATCTGGACTGTGCAGTGCAGCAACAGCAGGACACCGCCAGGGAGGCTGGAGAGAGAAGCAACTGGAGAAACAACCAGGAGAGTTAGCTTGTTTGTCATTGTTGCTAATGATATCAGACTGGTTAACCAGCAGCCATAAAGTTCTGTTAACTAACATACAAAATGACCAACAGCTACAAATGGACGTTATGACATGAATACTTCATCTCCATGAAAGAAAGAAGAAGACGTCAGATAACGTGAGTCAGATACTGCTTCTCTCTCTCTGTCTCTTTGGTCGCTAATTATATCTCTGATGGTTAAATGTCTCTCTGTGTGGCTTTTTTTTATGTTTTTAATCCCCTTAACAAGAATGCAGCAGAGATCATATAATGTGTTGTGGGTAAGATTAGTTTGCTTGTTGAAGTTACAGTGAGCTGTCTGGACTCACTCATTCATTCGTTTTTAATTGAGTGGTTGTTCAGTCACCTGTTGATGTTGTGTGATTAGTGAATGAGTGTGCAGGAGGTCTGGCTGCTGCTTCTGACAGTTTCTTTAGTTCGTTTTTAAGCTGAGTCGTATATTGAGTAATAAGCTTAAAGTAACTAGAATAACAACTAGTGGTGTAACGGATCGTAGTTCATCCGTGATCCATATGGATCGCCCCCCACGGTTCGGCAGGCATATGAACTGCGGATTAATTGCTAAATTTAATGTCTCATTTAAGACAAAGTAAACAAACTGCTCTAAGTACAAGTCATGGGCAGACAGCGTGTCGCTAACAGGGATTTTAAAGAGCAACGATCAAACCAGCATCTAACAGGTCAGAAGTGAAATTTGAGTTATGTTTACCTGCTGTCTAATTTGCTGCAGCTGAGCAGCTAATTAGCATCTTGCTGCTAACTGATGTTAGCGGTGAATGTTTGTTATCATCAAGTTTTGATGATGTGGACGGAGGCTGTTTCATTCACTGTTTAAAAGAGGAAGGTATCATGTCTCATATTGCAATAATTGAGCATTGAATATTTCATATATTTTATTTTATTTTATTCAAACATTAGACATCTTAAGTGTTGTTTTCATTTAAGACCATGGGCCAAAGTTCCTTGCTGTTTCTGGCTGTAAGTGTGTTACAAAATTAATGGAAAACAAAGTTTTATTTGTCTCCCCCTTTTTTTTCGCTGATCCTAATAATGATCTGATCCATGATTCAAATCCGTGATACGATCCGAATTGTGAGTTTTGTGTTCATGTTAACACCCCGAGTGTTAACATGTCAGCTTTGTAGACTATATTTTGTATGTCGTGCACATAGATAAGAGTGTGTAAGTCATGTATTTGATACATGCATTAATACTTTCTGATGTGAACCTACACTTATAGATCTGTGAATGTTTTCAGTGTTCAGTCTTTCTAGTATTCAGCACTGATCTGTTCCTGTATCACATTATAAGCTCTGTGCTACTTTATATATTTCTGTGTACCAAGAAAATACATAGGAAACACAAGTAAATCATGTAATATGTTGTCTGTTTTTGATGAGAACATAAATTTGTTGTCACAATAGAACAGTACTATAAATTTGAATTTCACTTTGTTGGTAAAATGACACATATGAACCACTCCATGGCTAAAATGAGCACTTCTTTGTTTAGAGACAATATGTATATGCTAAATGTCTTTAAAGAAGCAGCTTTTTCACCACTCAAGCAAATTGTTTTATTGGCATATAAAATTGCCCCCCACCCCTCCGATTTCATCAGGTGGGGGACAATGATATAGTTTGATGCGATTAGTTGTAAGATTCCATGTTGGTTTTCCTCCCCAATTTTTTGAGTCACCAGTGGCCACTGATGCATATAGACCTTTCTGCTGTATCCTACAAAAATGAGCTGCATTCAACTCCCACACCCATCCCCCCCCTTTCTTCCCTCCTATTCTCTCTATTCTTGCGAGGACCCGTTCTGTGTCCAGCTGCAGTTACTTATTATCTCTACACACCTGACAGTACACATTTGAATCAAACTTTCAAAATAAAAGCACACCACACTTGTAAGAAATATCCCTCATTTTTAAAAAGCAAAATGATCTGATCCCGACGGGCCAGAGTATAATAATTTCTATTGATTTAATAGTCATTAGTTATTGCTGATAGCCAAACCTGTAACCAAGGCCAACAATATAATCAATAAAAAGCCGTCCTGTGTGAGGAGTGTGTGTAGTTGCTTTAACCTCACATATCAATGTTTATTTTCACAACTGAGCACACACTTCTTAACCTTTTTCTGTCTGAACTAAATATAAATGGAATTTATAATGAAATGATATGAAACATTCTACAGTATTATTGATTTGCTGTTATCAAAGTCAAATGAATGACGTCAGTGACGTCCAGGTGCTGCTCAGGTAGGCAGGCTGTGAGTCCCAGACGAGGCTGGTATCAGTAATATTTACTCCTCTATGAACAGTCAGACTGTTAAACCAGCAGGCAAATCATGTTCATGTTTTTACCGTCTGATTTCAGGGAAGAGATGGATTCCTCTTCAGACCAATTCAAAATGTACAACTTTATTTTTTTTAAACAAACAAACAACACATGGTACAACCTCCTAACACTGATATTTTCATCAAAGCTGAAAAAATTGACATAGTCACTGATTTTAAATATCTTGGTGTGACACAGGATCCAAATTTGAACTTTAAGAAACATGTTAAAAAAATGGTTAAAACCATAAAGAACAACTTAGCAAATTATAGACATATTAGAAACTGTCTCTCTTTGGATGCAGCCAAGATATTTATGCAGCTATGATTCTTTCCCAGATGTCTTATTGCATCACATGTTGGAGGCAGGCTGGAGAAACAGACATCAAGCCTCTTGAGTCCTTATACAAACAAACTCTAAAGACAAAAAGCCAATGCATTTCCATCACTGTAGGGTTCTGGAGAAAAACAATTTACTGAGCTTTGACAATTTTAGATTATTCTCAAATTTGTGCCTAGTTTATAAAATGTTAAATGGTTTGTCCTCCTCCACTATGTGACTATGTGTTTACTCGCTCAGTAAGTTCTATTAGATCCTCCAGAATATCCTCTATACATGATTGGACCATTTCATCACACTGCATTTGGACAGTCAGCTTTCTCTGTGAAAGCCACAACTCAGTGGAACGTCCTACCTGATGATATGAAGAACTGCAGTTTTATCAATACATCCAAAGCCAAATTAAAACATCTGCTAAAAACTAGAATGGAGAATGAAGGAACACTTTCTGTCTTATCTCATGTCGAAATGACGTCCAGACTGTTTTATTAGCTGACATGTAAACATATACTGTAGCCTGTTTATTTTTATGATGACAGCATGTTGTGCTGTTGCATGTTGGGATTATTTTCTATTCACTATTGAAGTTTGCTGCACAAAGAGCTGAATTAAACAGTGACTTGCAAGAATGACAATCAGTTTATTTCCACATCTGGCTGAGTGATGCATCCACAGTACTGAAAGGAGCTTTAATTCTGACATGTTAAATTAACATTTAACCTTTTGTTTTGTTGTATATGATCACATCTCCTATAGGACAAAACATGAACATGATGTCACATCACTGAGAGTGAAAATATCGCACCACTTGATGAATTAAATATTAGAAAAAGGATGAAAATATTCCTGCGAATGCAGTGGTCAAGTTCAAGTTTCATAATTGTTTCATAATAATTTTATAAATGTTACTGTAACAGCTGAGAGAATAAAAAACAGTGATTTATATCACTCATCATTTCATAGACTAGACCATCCATCTGATTAATTTACATTACTGATGGTTTATGGAGTTTAGTGAAACTGTGGGATCAGAAATATTCTTAACTATATTTTGATGTATTTTCTTCAAACTGTGTTAAATCTAATCTAGGAGAACTCCTGATGAACTGTGCTGCACCACTGAGCCGTTCAGCTCTGAGGACTACACTTACACCCAAACATACAGCCTGTTTCAAAGCAAAAACAACCGTATCTCATCTTTGGGGTTTAACATTTCTCTGCCAGATTAACTTGTGTAATTGTTACTGCAATGACAGCAACACACAAGCCCAGTTTGTTGCACCTGTGGAGTTAAACATCTTTCAAAGATCAGAGGTTATAATGTCTGCTTAAATTATTTGGAGGGAACATAAACTGTGGGATTCAATGACAACATGATGAAGTGTTCACATCACAACATGCACACCGCTGTCACTGAAGTTTACATCACAGAGGTGTCAGGAGAAATACCTGAGCTGCTTAAGTTAGTCACAGTTAAAGACTAATGAGTAGAAGTGTGTGTTAAGATGACTCTTGAAAATCTCAGTCGGTCTTTGTCAGTTATGTGTGTTTATTATCTGTGGAAGCTACAGAGAGCGGTTCAGTAAACAACACCAGATTTAAAGTAAGTTCCCCATTAAATCGTCAAACTGGAGAAACAGAAGCAAACTGAGAGAAAACCACACAGACACAAACTCAGCAAGGATGCCAGGGACTGTTATCTGGCTAAATTGGCATCTATAAACAACATTGATCCATATGATCCATACCCTGCGTATCATAGCAACCGCCTCACATGCAGCCACATCCACAACACAATACCCAAATGTGAGCTGGGGGGGATTCCATAGTTTTGGGGCAGCAATTAAACCAGTCAATGACGACATCCCAGCATATATTCATACATCTCAAGAGTTTTAATAATGCAACTTTCTTTGTGACTTCACCAAAAGTATGTCATCAGAAAGAGGACATGGTTCAAACATTAAAAGATTATAGTTATTTTTCCCCAAATAATTAAAGCAGACACTCGTGCCGGCGTGGTGTCCAGTTCTCTTCATGGATGTATAAAGACAACTGGATACAGGAACAGTCACATGATGCTATTGGGCCCAAAAAGACTTTTTCCCACAGACTTACATTGTGAAAGAGACGTCTGTAAGTCACCAGAGCATCACATCTCCCGTGAAACGACTCGTTTCACTATCAGAGTTTGATCCATTCAGTTCGATCATGTTTCAAAAGTCTTGAAGAACGTACGATTGAATTGTTTTATCCCAGTTCAAGTTAGCTGGAGGGCTAAACTGGAAGTAGCCGTCTCAGCCGGTGGAAGTCTCTAGTGAGCATGCTCCATGAATGCATGTGCAGTATATTTTTATCAAAGTACATAAGTCAACTGTTTTAGCAGCTTTCTTATTTTTAGAGTTAAATATGGTTTTAATGTATTGTTTGGTTTCATTTTCAAATACACAAAAACACATAAACTCACCCGACTCAATCACAATTCCTGAGAAAACATGAAATAAGAACTTTTGACTGCTTTCCTGCTACTATGACTGAAGGCTTGTTAAAATAAGGTAAATCCAACAACAAACCATGTAGTCATATTTTAAAAGTCACACATCTTAACATACTATCTCTAAAAATGCAAGTAATGTAATTTTCATTATTGTTGAAATTAAACATAACTATCACCAAATCATCTATCTTTAGCTCATACAGTATATGCTTTAGCTTGGTTAGCACACGCATTCAATATGTTAGTCATTGTTTATTTTTGTTATCTTCATTTTAGACAAAGAAATATGCCATCACTGACCAGCTCGACATCCTCCACAGAGGCCAAGAGTGAATATAAATATCATAGAAATATCTGGAAATCAGATCTTGCCTATTGTGATTTCAGCATAAGAGGAATTTTTTCATTTGAGAACGATATAAACTAACTGAAGTTTTTAACATTAAATTACATCCATTATACACTCATAGAGCACACTGCAGACTGGTAAAATATAGAAAAATAAAATAGAAATATAAAATATGTTAAATTTAATAACACACCAGCACAAGGTTTCATATAAAGGTGATATTTCTTTTCATTTTAAAATCAACAGGAGCCTAAATCTACATTATTGGTGGCAGCTGCATTCGACATGGAGAAAAACGACTATCAGGACCAACCTTGGTCTGGATGTCCGGGTCCAGTGGTTCGGCTAGGGGGACGTGGTTTGGAGAAACCTCCTCCCCGTCTTTCATCGGTGCCTTGGAGGAGGAGCTGTGCCAGATGTCCTGGTGATACACTGTAGAGGAAATGACCTCAGGAGCATCAAGAGCATCAAGCATGTCGCAGGGAACAAGCAGGACCTGCAAGATCTCCACCGACAGTTTCCTCAGATGAAGATCATCTTCTCTGCCATCACCCAGCAGGGCCAGTGGAGGTCTGCCCACAATAAGAAGATGGACAAAGCCCAGCGCTTCATTAACAGTGTGATGCCTACCTTTGTTTTGTCTGTAGGTGGAAGCATTGTACATCATCCTCAGATAAAGCATCAAAGTCCTGGCCATTTTTTGGATGATGGAGTTCATTTCACTACTCTGGGAAATGATATATTTTTAACAAATATCACCAAGTGTCTGAAAGACCAAATCCAGACGGGTGATGCTGGATTTGGATTTCCTACTAATGTTTTGGCAGCAAAAAAGAGGCCAGGATTTTATACTTCATGATGTTTGATGTGCAATTTTTTTTTAGATGCAAGGGTAGCCATCGCACTTGTCAATTCTGTCACAGCTCTTCGTCTTCCTCTCCCTTCCTCTTCTATCTTCTCCAAACCCTTTGCTTTACCTCAGCCATTTCACCTGATGGACTTCCTCAGGTGTTTTCCCCCCATGGTTAATGTAGTCAGGAGTTTGTAGAGTCAGACAAAAGTTCTGCCTGTTTTTGTGCAAATAAATATTTTTTTATTTAACTCTGGTATGCATGCCTCTGATTTACTGTAGCATCACACACTATTAGAAGAACAAGCAGTTTATGTAAAAGACTTCAAGAGTAAAGTTTTTGCCTAACAAGTAAAGAACTTTACCTCACATCAGGGGTGTCACTGGGCCTATACATTTTCTTTAGCCCCCCCAAAATAAATGCACATTATTAGTTTAAATCATAAATAGTTTTTTCTCATTAATTTTTCATTAAAATCAATTGAACTGTGCCATTGCATCTCCAAAGTCACAGTGTACCTAAAGTTAGACCTCAAGTTGTTACTCCTTTGTTCATGGTTCTCCTGGCTCCTTGCTTCATGTTAGCTAACTTTGGGTTTGAGTGAGGAAAAGACAAGAGGATAGGTTATATAACACTAACGTTATACAGTGGAAACCGCTTATATAATCCATATAAGCAGTTGATCACTGCTTATATGGATCAAAAAGCTCAGGACAGAATCAGTCCTATACAAATGTTGTTTAAATAATTTGCTTATAGTAATCAAGTAGTCTGCTTACAGTTTTCATTTTGGGTCATTTCATACATGAAAACATGGGGGGAAAAAATTAAATTACAGTACCTCTATTTTTATTTTTATTTTTTACCTTACTCCCATGATACACATATGATATTGTGGCAATGCAGCACCATTATCAAGGGTGTGGAGGTGCGGGGTGTGGGTGTGTTTATTTGTAACCGCTGTGAAACAGTCAGAAAATAATGTGATCACTATAAGCTGTTTCCACTGCTGACGAGCCATCCAGCCAAAGTGTGAACGAGCAAAAGAGATAAAAATAATGTTACTGACAGCTCTTTACATACTTTGCTTTTATATGCCTCTTAAGTATTTCAAAACAATCATATCAGTAGGCATAGATTGTTGTTTATAATCAATTAATGTCAGTGAAAAGGTCACATTGTGTTGATCATAACACAATTTTATGTCCCTCAATTCCTCAACATGTAGATGGAAATACAACATTTTTTCAAAAAAGGCAGCAACTCCGCTGAAGGCCAGTCAGGTGAGAAGATTTTGCCAGTTCAGACAAATACAAACTGAAACTGGTTGATCACTCATTAAGCGTTGAGTTCGTCTAAATGTGAGTTTAATAGAAAATGTTACTGAAAACAGGCGAGGAGAGGAAGAGGAGGAAGATGAAGGAGACTGACAGGGCTGAAGGAGCAGGTCTGATGAAGGTTAGTGATCAAGAAGAAAGTGAGTGGGAGTTGTTTAAGCTTTCGGTTAAAATTAATACTGAATTTTATGACATAGGCCTATTACTCATACAAAACATAAACTTTTAGTTTTAGAGGTTCACACATCAAACATCAGTCTGTGTATCAATAACATACTGAGGACCTGCAACTTATCTAAGAGAGAGGAGATAACATTCCTTGACTTCAGTACCTTTGCTTGATCTGTGCCTGTTGTAAGTGGATGGAAAGCATTTAAGTCATATTAGATCTGTGCTGAATACAAACTATGCAGAGACAGATCTATTGAGTTGATTTTACACGTATTGCTTCTCTAAAAAATCATGACAAACAGACATTTTGGGTCCATTAAAAAAAATTCCTCCCCCCAGACCCTCTGGTAAAGGCTTAGCCCCCATAACCATAAATCTCTAGCGACACCCCTGCCTTACATCCCATTAGATTTTATTTAATGCTGTCAAAGAAAATATACATGACATAACAAATGTATTTCTCATATACTGCTGGGGCAGCTAACAACAGTTAATGTTGAACACAGAAGCTGTGCTTCTCTAAGATCAGTTGCTACTGAACTTATTCTTAAACATCAAACTGAGTGACAGTTTATGCCAATAAGTGTAAAGTAAGTAAGTAATGAGTCAGGTGAGAGGACTGGCAGCATGAGGACACATAGGAAAGAGGGAGACACAGAGATGATTCAAAAGTAAGAGTACTTGTCTACTTTGCATTTTCTTTGAATGAAAAGTGATGTTGGGACGGGCAGTAGTGTGTTTGGTTATTAGCAATAATTCATAATCATCTATGATAATTATGAATTATGAAAATAAGATATTGTTTACATTAATCAATAATTTGGGCACCAACTGTTGGATCTGTGAGGAACACAGTTGATTATTTGCAATAATTATCAATTATCAAAGATAATTAACTAATTATGACAATTAATAGAATTATTAATATGAATTAACAAATACGGGGCACCACCCGGAAACCGGGACCAATAACCAAACCAGGTAGTCTCATAAAAGGAGTTCACCTAGAATGTTAATATCTGAGAGATATCAACATTTAAGGATGAACAAAGAAGGGTGAATTCGAGATCTGACTCCTTCAATCAGCCACTTTTCACAATATTACATACAATAATGACAAAAGAACTTCTCTTTAAAGATATAACAGTGTTTATTAAACTTAGCAAGATTAACAAAGTTAACAAGTTAACACATGCTTCAGTCAATAAACAACTATCCTAAAATCTAATCCTACCAAACAAAACACAAACAGCTATATACAGGGTTGGACACATGCAGGGGAATGCATGTGTGTGAACCGGATGGCAGAAATGTGGCGGTGTCTTGGTTAGACAGAAGCAAGACGGCGCTGTCTAGTGGACGGCGTCTTGCACTCACCCACTTCTGTGAAAAACACACATGTCTGATGGCGGATAAGGAAAGACAAAGTGAAGCTTTGTCCGACGTTATCTGACCATCAGATGTGCAAAAGATGTCGGTGCGTGTATGTGTGTGTGCGCGCGTGTATGTGTTAGTCAGAAGAGAGAAGGAAGAAGGAGAGAAAGCGATCGTGAGAGGAAGAGAAGCTTTGTCCACAGACAGTGCGCGTACGGACGGCAGTCTGTAATGCACGTTGTCTGGTTTCTGACCGACAAAGCAACTTACTTTCTCTCTCACGATGGCACAAACACAGCGGTAGTCCCGAGCGGGACAAACACAAAACAGTCTAGCATGGTGAACACAACTAAACAGGCAGCAAACTTAAAAAACTCCTCAGAGTAAAGCAGGAAAAATGGACTCGGCGGTCCGTCAACAGCACAACAAACAATAGCAAAAGCTAAGAGCTAAATGCTAAACAACAGCAACTGATGCTGATAAGAACACACAACTAACACTGCCTCTGCCCAGACTTATGCCTCTTACTTGGTCGCTTCAGAAAGCGAGCAGGGTTTGTGTGTAATCCGTCTTTATGTCCGGCTTTGTCCTGGGCTCGGATGCAGACGGTGGCCGTTCTCGCACAGTCAGCGAAAAGCACAGCAGCTGGCTCTCAGCGGCGTGCGGAGAGAACAGCAGAGTCGACTCGGTGAAGAAGCGTTTCTTCAGTGTCGAGGGAATTTGAGGACGCTGGTTGCAGCAGCGGTCTCTCTCGGATCCGGGAATGTGTTCGGGTTAACACGGGCGAAGTCTCGTCTCATCCGGTGAGGGGAGTCTTCGATGAAGGGAAAACACGTGCGTGGGGTACCCCTTTAGTCAGCTGATTCACAGAGGAACAGGAGTTACCCCTAGCTCAGTGACATGGGAAAGGCGTGTGCTTCAGGGCACGTTCAGTTTTTAAAGGGGCAGTGATGTCATGGCTGCGTCATCAGGACGCTCCGCTGTGCAGGAGCGTCTCCGCCAATGAGGCTGTATGTTGACTGTTCCCTGCTGAGGTGTGAAAATTGCAAAGCATCCTTGGAAATGGAGTTTGCAATGGACTCCCATTGTCTGTAAGCAGCATTTTTGGTGCTATTCCTTTGTCTCGGGGGAAACAAAGGAAGAAAGCAACTCGTGGTCAAGCCTCACAGGTTACATGTAGGCCCTCTCTGTGTGACCTCATACCAAGCTCAAAGTCCAACCACAAAGTAGGTAGCATTCAATACCTTTATGCACAAGTGTTCTTAATTAAGGCTGATACAAAATATCTTTGTCCCTGACTTCCACATGTTGGATTGTTGGAGAAATGTGTAGCCGCTCAAGTAAATAAACACCGAGATGGAATACTTGCACAGTTCACACATGGTTATTATTAGGTGACAGTGCAAACCACCGAGAATCACTCTGGTGCACACAGGTGTGCAGACGCTTCTGGCAGAAGGATGTTTGAGAATAGTGCAGTGTAGTGATCATCTTCCTCTTTTTCTGAAAGGACACAAAAGTAAAGACATCAGTACAAGAGACAATATTATAGTAAACAACTCAAAACTATATGGCACTGTCTTGTATACATATCCACACACTCATAACAGATACAACAGTCAATATTATTGATTAAAAGATTAATTTGAA
Organism: Thunnus albacares; assembly: GCF_914725855.1. Taxonomy (NCBI): domain Eukaryota; kingdom Metazoa; phylum Chordata; class Actinopteri; order Scombriformes; family Scombridae; genus Thunnus; species Thunnus albacares. The sequence goes on along the minus strand of NC_058111.1, from coordinate 451,227 downwards.
ATCATATTGGTTAATTTTACCTCAGTGTCTTGTGTCTGCTGCATCTTCAGAGTCTCTCAAGAGCTGCTGTTGTCACTGATGATGCTCTGGTCCTTCACTGGAGCTGCTCCTGTCCTCATTGGTGTCATCACTGTAGTCTGGCTTCTTCACCTGGGTTCTGATGTGTGAAAGAAATGTCAAAAAAAGTTCTTAAATACAACAAGATGGTTTGTGGTAATCAAAATGAAAACCTGGAATGTTATATGATAAAATACATTTATTTCAAAGATATAATCTAGAAACACTGTGCCATGCATGAAATAACAGGGAATATATACAGGTCATTTTGGACCCATGTTGTGCTTTAGAAGGGTAGTGATACCAAAATGGATTTTTATTCAAAAACTAAGAAAGGAAAAATGAAAATAAAGATTTGTGATGATGAATTGAGGAATACCTGGAATACTGAATGATGAAATTAATTAATTGCAAAGATAAAGAAAAAAACAACTCAGTCGGGTCACGTTTGACCCATGTTGTGCACAAGCATGATGTGATGTGAAATTCATGGCCACGTTACCTTTTAAGATGAAATTACTCACCAACCAAGTAATGTTCCATTTTTCAGCTTTTCCCCAACTGGGGTGAAACTTTCCAGCTTCCAAATAAGCTCGGAGTTGATGGAAAAACTGAAATTTGCTCATCTTTATCTCTTATCAGTCTCTCTCTTCGTCATAGAAGATTAGCTGTTCATGCACGACTCACATCCACGGTTGAAACTTAGATTCTGACATGTGTTTTGTCCAAGTGGTGTTGCTGTATGTAGCTTTCCAAGATGGTGGACCTGCTCGTGCAGGTTGACTCAGATCGTGTAGTGACAGTGACCATATTTGGACGAGAGGGTGGAGCTGACCCTAACTCTAGCTGCTAGCTCGGTTAGCACAGTGCATTTACAGTCTATGGTTAACTGTTATAATGCTAATGCTAATGCTAATTTTTGCTAGTGATAAACAAAATCTTCTTCTATGAAAAACTGAACATTTGACTCCTTAGAGGATCTTTTAGTGCAACCAAACGCTGAACAAGACTTTTTTAACTTTGACGAACTGAATATCATGAAAATCTTAATTCCTTTTGTGGGTCTAACCTTCAAAATGAAACCAGCAAAGTATAAAAGTGTTATTGATACATTAGAAACTGATTTATTTGCATGAAACTGTCACATCCAATAAATGCAGGCTGAGTGAACATTCAGCAGAAACACGTGCTTTAAATTCTGTCAAACAAAAGAATTTTTTTCTTGAAAAACAGCAAAACAAATATAAAACATTTGATTTCACTCAATAACTTTTTCTTTTATTTTTCTTTAACTCAAAAAGCAAATATTCTGAAAAAAGCAATAACGCATTTCAGCTGAATAAGTAGTATATAGTATATAAAAGGCAGTGAAGAAAAAATATATAAACCATCAAACAACTGGATGGATTTTTAAATGATTTGTTGACTCAACATTTATCCAGATGAGACCATAAAACTCTGGATTCATAAAAATATTTAAGTAAAAAACAGTTACAGCTGTTCACATGAGAGAAGTTAATGATGATAAAATATAACTATATACAGATAATCATGTTACAAATGGTCCAATCAGATCTCCTCTCTGCTCTTCTTCTACTGGTCTTAATAAAGGTCTCACTACTTCCTGTTGTGGCACTGAGCGTTGGTGCTGGATGTAAATCAGAAGCTGTGGAATCGACCAGTATGGACGTCATTCCTCGCCGTACTGGGCTGCAAAAACCTGGCTGAGACTGAGAGGAGAGATGAACCCAAAGATGATTTTCTTCTTCGGTGGTTTGTGGCTCCTTGGAGGTCCTACTCTGCTCCCTGGGCTCCTTCCTCTTCAGCCGGCTCTCCTTCAGCTCTGGAAACACCGAGGTTATAAGAATCCAGCTCAATGTTCTCCTGTGGGCCTGACTTCTGCCCCCTGCTGGCCTGGAGAGACATGACAACACAGATCTAAGTTACTGCATCACTCCTCTCTTCAGTTCAATATAAACAGGCTGAGTGCTTCATTTCAACCAGTCCTCTAAACAACAAACATGTGTTCAGTACCTTCAGGATGAAAACGACGACAGCGACGACCAACAGCAGAGTCACCGGCAGGACGACCAGTCTGATGATATGAACTGTTGGATCTGACGAGACACATTCAGTCATCACATTAGATCACATGACATCATGAGAACAACAGCTCCCATCAAACAGAAACTTTAGTGACGTTAAATCACCTAAAATCACTGAAGTGTGAAGCAGCTTGTTGATTATAAGTTCATCTGATCTCCTCTGTATGCTGATGATGTTGGACAAAAACAACTCATGTGTTTACAGCCGGTTTGAAAGAATGAATGAAAGTCTGCTGATTGTCTCCTTAAAGCTCCTGTCTGGTTGAAATGATTCAACTGATTGTTAACAATCAACATCTTTACATGCAGTTAAATCAAATGTGATCCTGGTGAAGCTCTGAGTTCTCCTGATGACATTCAGCTCATCATGTAAAGTCCTGTTTATTATCATTATAGTGCTTATCTGGCTTCACTGACTCGTTTGCTGTCTTTTACTTTTCACTACAACACAGTTGTTATGGTTCAATAACATTAAAGAAGCCAGGAAGGAAACAGTTTACAGTTCCTTCATCAGATTCTGCCTCAGCTCTCTGTAGGTCGCTGGGTCAGTCCTGCTGCCTGATGACTTTTTATCATTTTTACAAACATGGAAACAAAGTCAGTGTGACGTCTCAGTTCCACTGAGCTTCACACTCTGCTTCAGCTTACCTGTGACAGTGAGAGACAGCAGACGGCTCTCAGAGGAGAATTTATGAGCGAAAACATAGACGCCATAAACACAGCTGTAGTTTCCTTGGTGGGCGGGGTCTGCAGCAGGAAACAGGAAGTCAGCAGAGTGATTGACAGCTGGCTGGATGTAGTTGTGTGCTGTGTTGGTGAAGGTGAGCTGGAAGGAGCCTCCTGGGTACTGAGGCTGGACGGAGCAGCTGATGGTGAAGTCGGAGCCCCGACGCACCAGAAACCCCTGCTGCTGGGCCTCGGAGACCCCGTTCATGGTAGAAGACACAGAGATGATTGGCTGAAGCAGCAGGTCTGTAAACACAGAGAGATGATGAATCCTTCTTCCTCTGTGAGAAGCTGAATGTTGTTTTCTTCTCATTTGTTTGTTCAAATAAATGAACGTTGATCAGTGAGGTGATCACACAACACAGAGAACTCCTACATTCATGTGTAATACAGAGGAGTCAGAGAGCAGAGGAGGAAACAGATTAACATCCTCAGCTGCCTTCAGATCAGACAGAAAACAGCTGATCAACATGTTAATAAGACATTCATACAACACTGCAGGCACAATAGTTTCCAACAGGAACAAGTAGTGAACACGACACTGACATTTCATCAGCTTTAAGTTGATATATTGAACTTGTTAGCAAACAGTTGCTTATTTGTTCAGGCAGCAAGCAACAACTATATTAATTAGTAATGTAGTTGTTGCTTGTAAGGTGGATGTGACTGAGCTGCTCAGGAGAACTGCAGGGTGTGTGAGTGAACCACAGCAGGTTGCTTAAAGCTGCAGATTGTCTCAGTTTGAAGCAATGAGCCTCCAGGAACAAGCTAACTTCTCTACCCTTTAGGATGCCGTCGTCCTGGATAAGTTTACAGTTCAGTGCAATGGAAACCAGCGACTATCACTGTGACAGAGGAGGGAAAATATTACTGTCATAGATGATGTCACTGATGGACTTACATATACACACACACACATACACACACACACACACACACATACACACACACACACACACACACACACAGACGCATACACATACACACACACACACAAACTCACACACACACTCACACACACACACACATACACACACACACACACACACACACACACAAACTCACACACACACACACACACACATACACACACACACACACACACATACACACACACACATACACACAGACACACACACACACACACACACACAAATACACACTGACTGCAACAGAGGAAGGAAAATATTATTGTCATAGATGATGTCACTGCTGTACTTACCTGAGCAGGTGAGCTCTATGATGGAGGAAGAGGAAACTGATGATGATACACAGTCCCTCAGTGTAGATCCAGACTGAACACAGTCAGGTTTGATCCACCATACAGGTCTGACTGAGGACTCCTTTCTGATTCTTATTGAAACAGCAGAGCCACAGTCCAGAACTCTGCAGATTACAGCTGCTTCCTTCATGGTCCAGTCAGAGTTACCCACTGGTCTCCACTCTTCCTGTTTCACCTCCAGTGTACCTGCACAGCGACTGGCTCCTCCCACCAACCTGACAGGCTCTGAACAGAAACAAGAGAGTCATCAGTAAAAGAATAAAGTGAGTTTCATTAGAACAGAAATGAAGCCAAATCAAAGCTGCAGCTCCTCTTCTACCTGAGCAGGTGAGTCCAACAGCTTTGCCAGGTGAGCAGGTGCTTCTAGCTGAGTCTGATCTTCCACAGTCCAGGAGAGCAGACTCATGGCCTCCACACTGGAACTCTTTGGTCCACATTGGAGCCTCCACTTCTCCATAGAGCGCCCCCTGGAGGACTGAAGGAGCCCCACAGCCGAGCTCCTTACAGACCACCTCTGCATCCTGCTGGTCAAAGTCAGCTTCACACACTGAGGACCACGACTGCTCAGACTTCACCTCCAGTCTGCCTGAACACCGTTTAGTCCCATTCACCAGCCTGACAGAGTCTGGAGAGAGAGAGGATCTAAAATTTAATACTGATCTTGTTTTTCATGTGCAAACGATTTTCACACACTCTCTGAGAGACACACGGACATGTTGGCTTCATCCCCACTCAGATTTTTTACTGTGGGGAAAAGCAGTTCACTGGTGCAGACCATCATATAAAGACTTAGAGCGCCAACTAGTGTTCACCATGCCAAATAACACCTGGACATTAATCATTACATACATAACAGATCTTTATTTACTACCTTATAATAAATATAATACATCTCAGGAGTAGGGCATTCATGACTTCTGCATTTTAATAATCAACTACTCCCAAAAAGTAGTCAACTAGTTGATTAATCACAGGAGATATATCATTTTTCACCCAATAATAATGATCAATGCTCATCAAAAAGCTCTCAAATACAATCTAACTAATGTAGGCGGGACCAACCTGGGGGTAGGTGAAATAGCAGAGTCCTGGATTGGCTCAGAGAGGCTGTTTACAAATGAGCCGCGATCTGATTGGACTAAACCCCCAGTAAGCTTGTCTGATCTGGAGATTCTGTTTGACTGCAGTAACAACGTGACTGCTTTCTTGCAGGAATAGCGGGAGTCTTTCCTTCTCTGAATACCTTAAATTGTGTTTATTTAACATGGCATCATGTAGAAAATGATTGTTCAAACAAATGTTCAACAACCAAAGTTATGTCCACGTTTGATCATCAATAGCCTTATATGATGCACCATGATTACATGCTCAAACAGTCTGAAATATAAGCAGCATTTCCTCTATAATTGTACGAGAACCCCTGCCAGGCCAAAAGTAATGTTTTAGTGCCAAAAATAATATCTGATATCCAGTCATTTGGAAATCAACAGCAACAAATATGATGGATAACTTATCAATAGACTGAGGTTGATTGAAGTCAAGCGTCTCTTTAATTCAAACAGAACATATGTTACAGACACAGAGAGTCCGCAGAGTCTCCGTGGAGAATTCTGAAGAAAAGAAATTCACTGGTGTATATTGACGGCCTTGATACCTTTGGGAGGCACCTTTAGTTGTTTATAGATTCCTACCAAACCTAGACAAAGCTTTACAGAGCTCTCCCTTCCACATGATATCCATATGACTTTGTCCCACTTTTACCCTTCGGGACCCTGCAGTCTAACATATATATATATAAGCATACATGGTACACAATGTACAGATTTCTCTCTCAAAATATAAAACATCTCAGGGTGTCCACTTCTGGAGCCCGACTGGCAAAACTTTTATTGCACTTACAGTAACGTAACAAGTAGTTAGTTGTCATCAACACACACACACACACACACACATACACACACACACACACACAAATACACACTGACTGCAACAGTGGAAGGAAAATATTACTGTCATAGATGATGTCACTGCTGTACTTACCTGAGCAGGTGAGCTCC
>NC_058111.1:422500-440000 GCF_914725855.1 Thunnus albacares | reverse complement strand
CCATTCACCAGCCTGACAGAGTCTGGAGAGAGAGAACCATCATTACTTTTGTGAATATTTAACTGCAACATTCATTAAAATAAATCTGAATTTGAAAGTAACAACTCATAAAGAGAACACATTCATACCCTGACTCAAGTCTTAATTTACAGAATATATTTCATTTTCATTCATCTGGTTATGGCTTCACCAGTTATTTGACTCATTCTGGACAAGGAGAGATCTCTTCAAAACTGATAACTGACATCTCAATAGAACAGACACAAGTCTACTAGAAACACAGTTCATCTCACACATAAGTGTCTCACCTACTGACTGACTATCCACAGATTTAGCTCTTAATCCTCTCTCTGTATTAAGGATCCCAGTAGTTACCAACAATAGACCACATACCTCCCTCATCAATCTGTCAACAGGAATAATCTTTCCTACATTCACTGCTGCCTCTGGTGGCTGCTGTTAATCAATCAGGACACATTAGCTTTGTTTTACACAATGTCAGGTCATTATTCTGCAAATCTTTTATTTGTAATGACCTCATTGTTTCTAATAGTCTTGACTTTTTTCTGATAACTGACATTTGGCTGTCTGATGGTGACAATGTCCGACTTGTTGATTGCTCACCAGCAGGTTACTCCTTCTTCAGCCCAGAATAACTGGTCATGGAGGTGGTGTAGCGTTACTATATAAAAGTTTTTATATGATTATGGCTCATTTTCATCTTTCAAAAGACAGGCCTCATACATATATTATATATATATACATATATGTATATATATACATATATGTATATATATATAATATATGTATATATATACATATATGTATATATGTATATATATACACACTGCTCAAAAAAATTAAGGGAACACTTAAATCACACATCAGATCTTGATCTTCTTTACTGATGTACATTGTTTAATTTGTTGAGAACAAAATGACGTAACAGTCAGTGGAAACCAGAATCGTCAATCCACTGAGGGCTGGATGCAAAATCACACCGAAAATCAAAGTAAAAAATGGTACCGCAGTTAAAGGGGATTCCCACGCTCTGAGACAGTGACAGTGAGTCAATCCTCAGGGGCTCCCTCATGCCAACGGAGTGTTTTCTATAAAGAAATGGAAAAGGCTCTCTGCCCGCCCACCCTACAGGTGTACGCTGGTGAGATGAGGGAACACACCCGATCTGCTCCCTGCTGACCTACCTTACAGTAAACATACGGTGAGTAATAATCTGAATATGTTTATTGGCACAGAGCCGTCTGGTTTGTGGCTCATGTCAAATGTAGCGATAACTGAACAAAAGAAAGATGCTGTTGGACTGTTAGCTTGATAATCATTTGTTAGCTACCGGACTTCACGTCCAAGCTAACGCTGTGCAGAAAGAGCTGAAAGAGCAAAGCGGTAACGTTACCTTGCAGTTTTTACAAGCTGATAGTAATGCTTGCCGTGATAGTAATGTCATTAAATTCAATATAATACAGTACAACGCTTTTGTGTTTGTGTCTTACAGAAGCTGAAACATGTTCAGGTGATTTTATTCACATAGTCAACCTACAGAGGAGAAATCTGAGAGCAGAAGTTCCACGAGCGCGCAGAAGCAGCCTGAGTGTGAAGAGAAGAGCTGAAGCTGGAGCAGCAAATCTCTGCAAACAACATTATATTTGAGTGCAAGCACACAGTTTGAGCAGAAACAGAGCAAATCTAAGCGCAAGCAGAGGCTATTAGAGTGCGAGGGCAGGGTTTTGAGGGACAAATTACAACATTTGAACATGAAATCAATAAATTATGCTCTCAAATTGATAAACGCTCTTGAATAAAGATAGGGAAAAAGCCCCATACTTTCTCTCTCTCTTCCTCTGTATATGAGTACAAGACCTGCTAGAAGCCACTTTGTTGTTAAAAGTGTTTTGTGGAGCCATGCATGTTAAAAAAACACATCAGTAGCAAGAGCAAGTACTGTAGTTTTCCTGGTATGTAGCCTATCTATAATAAATAATAAATAATAAAAACGCCACTGTCTGAGTCTGACAATATTCTCATTTTCTTTTGCAATAGATTAAAAGCAATAGAATAACTTTATATCTAACTGTAAGAATCCAACATTTAAGTGATGTTTAACAGCTTTTAAAACTTGATATCTTAAGATTGATTCTGACAGCAGTGGATCAGTGTGGTGTTAACATGTATTGCTGTTTGATGATAACAGACTCTTTGCCTACCTACGGCACTGTTACAGAGGTTGATGGTGACGTTGTCAACGATGTCCAGGAGGAACGAGGAGTCGCTGACTCTGAACATGTGAGTTTCTTCGGGATCTGAGGCGGTGATAATCAGCCGACCTTTGTTTACAGCTGAGAGAAAAATGTAGTGTTAAAATCATATGAACTTTATTTCACTGCTAAAGCATACCACATTTTTAGTTTGACTTTCCTCCTATTGAGCAGCAAAGTGGTTTAATTCATTTCAGCCCACGATTAAAAAACTTGATTTAATAATGTCAGACATTAACTGATATAAAATATAAATGTATTCATACAGACATCTTAAGAGTCTTGCTAGCTAACATTTTCATTGTGATAAAATATCATGTTTAATTCATGTTAATGTCATGTTATTCTTTCATTATAAAATAATGTAGTTTCAGAGTTGCAGAGAGAAAATCAATCACCAATAATGTAGATCTCAATGCTGATGTCTCTCAGGAGCTGCGAGGCTCTGTCTAAGCTGGAGGACTCTCCATCAGTAATCAAGACAGCAATTCTTTGGGAGTCTGCACGCATTCCTGCTGTGGGTTTAAAGAGCCTATCTAGGGTGTAGCCCAGATGATCTCCTGTATGACAGAATAAAGAGGTTTTAAAAGGTACAGAGACTTTCTTTCATGTGTCCCTTGTTCCAGATATAAAGTCCCATTACTTTGCTCATAGACTGTGAGGTGACTGACAGTTCCTCACTTCAACAACTGTGTAATAAAATATCTGGTTCTTTGATAAAAAAGTCAAAGCTAGAAGCCTGTAGACATAAAAACTGAAAGAGAGAAGTTAACTACGACTCCCAAGATGCATTTCAGTCAGAAACATCCAATCACAGAGTTTCAAACTCTATTGTGAGACGCTCACATCATTATGATTTTTAATGCTGTTATTGTATTATTATAATTATTATAATGACTATAACAGCATCAGCAGTCTTTGATATGTAACATTATACCAATAATATTATATCACAATATTAATGATCATAAGATTTTTACAATAACATTATTATAAAGTAAAATTCTGGTTTATTTGAAGCTGATGTATTTGCTATAAATGTGAGCATTGTGTCTCTATGTGTCAGGTTAACTCTGTTCTCTCAGCTGTTCTAGAGATTCTGGTGATTCACAAACAGACGTTTATCACACAAATCAATGATGATCAGGGTGAGCTGCTGAGACTCCTACAGCTTCCCAAATAAACAGGATTCTCACATGAAGTGAGTCTGAATGATAGTAAACACAGAAACTGTCCGTCTGTAGCAGCATTATGGTGAACTGCATAGAGATCTGTATCCAGTGTTACAAATCAACTGGTTTTCCTGTTAACTGGTTACCTTTGTTTGTAAACATCGAGCGTTTCTCATGGCAACAGCAGATGTTCCAATCACAGAACGGTTTGTGTACATCATTTGAAACATCCTGCTAGTGATCTAAAATATAGAGGTCAGTTCAGTCCAGCTGTCAATCATTTTGTAATATGTATTTGTATATTGTTAGTTTTAGAATGATGAGCAGAGGAACACCTGACACATGGGCACAACGTGATTTACACATTTATTTAATCTATCAATGAGATGCAATGTGTTTGATGCACAACATATTAAAAACCTTTTAATGCACAACATGGGTAAAAAATAAGCTGCAGTCATTTTCAATAATATTTGATACATAGCTGAATGTTTCATTGTAATATCTTTGAAGCAGAATGATGTCACTCAGGTTTTTCAGAATGAATGACTTCATTTGTTTTTTATTATTATAAGTCATGATGTTGATTTTTCTGTCTTGTTATGTAGAGAAATAAACACTGTTTACATATCTAACTGTGCAGAGTGAATTAATTCATCATTAATTAATGTTGACATAAGCAACCATCTCATGTAGTTTATAGCAAAGCTTTGTTTTGTAACTGCTGATATCAGTTTGGATGTATTAGAAAATGGTTTGATATTGTTCAAATGAAGTTATTTAGAAAAGTTGACACTTCTGTTCACTTTCACATTTCATCATTGTGAAGTGTGTGCAGTCATGTCGCACAACGGCACATTTTCACTGCTGCTACTGTGAAGTCAGTGTTGTGAACCAGTTACAGCTACTTAAACATGTTGATGGACAGCGTCCCTCCATGGAAGGACCACAGCCACCTGCTTCCGTGTGAGCCCAGCAGGGCCGCAGGGCTACAGCGCACCTCTCCATTGATTTACACACTTGTAAATGTAAATAGTTCCTTTTACAAACCTATAGAAACATGGTACCATCTCTGACTGTCGATAACACCGCTGTCTCTCCTTCATCACTATCCTGCAACCTCTGAGTCAACAAGACGGTCAAGATCTTTCTTCCACCTGTGCAAGACCCTCACCAGACAAACGTCTACAACTGGTTCACACCTCTACTTGCTGCCTGCACAGATCTGATGATCATAACTCATGTCCTCCATAACTGCCCCCCTCTTCTATGCCACCGAACTGTGGAACTCACTTCACTGATCACTGACATACGCATCCTCCCATCTCTTCAAGTCAAGACCAGGAACCTTTCTTTACCCAGGACTACTACCCAACCCCATCATAAAATAAATAAAACCTTACTTTAGTAAAAGTATGTAAATGTTAGCAGCTAAATTTACTTAAAGTATGAACAATAAAAGTATTCATTCTGCAGAACAATTGTCCCTGTCAGTGTTTTACTATATATGATGTTTTTAATATTACTGCTGCATTCATGTGTGTGTTGCATTTTACTGTTGTAGATGTTTAAGGTGATCTTTTTATCTACTTTATATAGTGTTGGGTAGTTTCATCTACAGCGATGCATCATATTCTATAAGATCATCATATGTTTGTAGCGTCTCTGTCCCGTGAGAACCACGTATCTCTAAAAAGTCAACTTTTCATGAGCTCAGAAAAACAGCCTGTTTTCTGCTTTGTGACAATGCATTTTCCAGCTAATCCAAGAGTACAATAAACTATTTAATAAACTACCACTATGAAATAATATTTTATTTAGCTTAAGAAGTAGAATCAGAATTTTCTCAACTCATAAAGGATCACTTAATCCTTCAGTTTATCACAAACATTCAGAATCACAGAATTTGGAGATACATAGTTTTCACTGGACAGGAAGAGTTTGAAAAATTGTAACCTGAGAAGTAATTTTTAACTAAGAAGTAACTATAGCTGTCTTGTAGTGGAGAAGAAGTATAAAGTTGTATAAAATAGAAATACTCCAGTAAAGTATGTACTTGAGTACAGTACTTGAGTAAATGTACTTTAGTTATATTCCACCACTGTCGATAGTCTTGTAACAACGAGCCTACGTTGCTGCCACAAAGCGATAAAAATCACTGGAACCACATGAAGACGAGCAGCAACACCTTGCTCATTTTATGAGGTGAATATTATGGATGTTTAACTGGTCAACTCATGCTTCAAAGTGATCATTATGTTTCAAATATGAAACAGAGAGTTTACAGAGGAGCAGTTCCCCTCATGACATTAGCCTGAGTAACGTATACCGGTAGGTCCTTTCCATTTATGAATTGACTGTGCTCTTTAACCCCGCCCACATTCCACACTCAAACCAATCAAATCACAGTGGGTTCGGATTTAAACAATATTACACTCGAGGGTGCTTTACTGTCATTGTTGGCGCGACAGTGATGCGGTCAGGAACGAGGCGCTGGCGTGAGCAGTGCGTGTGCGTCGCTGAACTGCTGCGTCTCGCACGCTTGCAGCGTCCACACAGGAAGCGTGTCTGCTGCGGCGCTTCTGCCACTGGCAGCCCTATCTTTCTATCGTGTTCCCTGTCTATTTCTGCTGAGAACCGCACGCGTCACGCGGAGAAAATAGGCGAGACCTCGAATCTCCTTCCTGTGTGGACGCTGCAAGCGTGCGAGACGCAGCAGTTCAGCGACGCACACGCACTGCTGAGGTTGACGCATCCAGTGTGTCCCCGGCGTAATGAATGGCGGAGTAATATTCTTAGTGATGAGGCTTTTCATTTGAGCACGGCTAGGTGTGCTGTCATGCTGATTTGAGCGCATTTTAAATGTCTAGTTGACCAATCAGATTGCTTGGTCCACGTGTTGTATAATAAACATTAACCCCGCCCCGCTCTGCAGGAAGCAGCCAGGTATACATGGGCAAGCTGCCTGAGTATAGATCTCTATGCAGTTAGCCATAATGCTGCTACAGGCGGCTAGTTTCTGTGTTTACTTTCATTCAGACTCACAAACAAACTTTTGAAATGATTCATGTAAAAATCTTTGTGTGTGTGATAAACATCTGTTTGTGAATCACCAGAATCTCTATAACAGCTGAGAGAACAAAGTTAACCTGACACATAGAGACACAACGGCCACATTTATAGGAAATACATCAGGTTCAAATAATATTAATTTTCCTTTAATATTATGACAGCAACAATAATACTAATTACCATCATCATTCATCTCATTTTTATTGTAAACCTACTATTTCTGGAATCAGTATGAATGAATATACTGTTTAGTAACTTTATCTGAAGAATGTTCTGAAGATGTTATTTGTTAGCAGATACACAGTTTTCTTGATCTGTCAGGGGAGTGAATTTCATTCACAAATATATATTCAATATATACAATAAATTCTACTATAAATACTTTAAGATATAAAATACGGATCACTAACAGCTTCTCTTTCCACCGCTGACAGACCTAAATACAGAAAGTAAATATATTTGGATCTAATCAGAGTCTCTGCCTCAGTCCCTCACAGTGTAAAGCTGGTGTGGATCAGACAGCCTGCTGTTAAATCACCTGAGGAGTCTCCTCTTCTCTGTGGCAGGTGGTTTATGGCCTCCAGCAGGGATTGTTTGGTCTGGTGGGTGTTCAGCTGCCATTCAATCTCTGGGTTTTCACTGTTCTGAACCAGACCTGCAGGAAACACAGAAATGTGTAAAACTGACTCAGCCTTTGTTTTTAAATGATAATGAGAATAACAATGATAATAATGAGAATGAGAATAATAGTTGCACTGAGTGTTCTTGAACAGATGCATTGGTTTATTACTATTATTGTGGTTATTATCTTGTTGTCATCATCACCCCAACACTCATCTACACATGTCACATGTCTCACACACACTCATGCCTGTACTAATCTGCATATAGAGGGACCAAAGGACTCGTAGGGGTCCAAGATGGTCCTCTTTGCTATCTCCTCAGGAATGTAGAAGACTTTGTGTTACTGGCAGGAACCTTTCAAGGTAAACTGACTTCTAACCTCTTAAATAAGGAGTGTCAGGAAATGGACAACTTTGTTTTTGAACTTCCCTCAAGATAAACTGACTTTTACACCTCCCAGGTAAAGATGTGTAACTACATTACATGACATTTTTCATTTAGCAGACGCTTTTATCCAAAGCGACGTACATCTGAGACTGATACAACACAAGCAAGGATCTGTGCCATAAAGCTTAAGTTTGAGTCCTATAGGACGTCGATGCCAACAGGCAGTGCACCAAGGCAATGCATTGAGTGCATAGAAGAAAGTTTTTGTTTGTTTGTTTTGTTGTTTTTTGTATTAACTGACACCCTGCAGACTCAAACTGGGTCTCTCTCTGAACTCTTGAGATCCGGATTTACAACACTCTTTGGAATATTCATTTCTTCATGGATTCACCCAAATTCAAGGAAACATCAAGAGGAATCTTCCTTGAAAAGGACTTTAAGTAAAGACATTACACACAGTTGATGAAGAAGCGTCTGTCTGTCCTTCTCAACCTGCTGCTATCTCAAGATAAGGACACTTGCCAGAACAAAACCATCAATTATGCTGCATTCCTCAATTTGAGTTCATTATATCCAGTGTGTTTAAGCCAAAGTTTGTAATAACTGTGAAGTAAAGATATGATCATTTTGTAAGCAGGAAACTGTTGATCTGGAGATGCTTCACAATATTATAGTCTAACCCTGAAGTCTGTGTGATATTAATTGACTTAGTTATTCATTTATAGGTTAAATGTTGTAAATTACAGTGTGATCATACGACCCTCCAGTGGTCAGTAGAGGTAGAACTTTTGAACAACAAACAGTATGTATGTTTATGTATCTGCAGTTATTTTATTGTGCTGTTCTAACCTCATATTTACTAAGTATTAGACATTTATATATTTGATAAGTGAGGAATTAATATTCAGTGGTCATAAAATAGAGTTTTGTTAACATTAAAAAGTAGGTTTGTTTAAATAAATGTGTGTTTTATTGAAGCTGAACTAATGGATGTTTAACCTTTTGTATGAAGAATTAATTTTGATAGTTAAAAGTAGTGAGTATTATGTTAATAGGTAACATAGACAGTGATGACTGCATCTGTATTTATATTGTGTAACTACATTAAGTATTGTTTATTCCAGGAATTGAAATGATTGATTTATATTGCACATGTGTGTTGTCTCTGAATGTTGGAGTAATGTGTTGAATGTGTGATATGTGTTATCAAGTCATTCAGGTCTTTGGGTAATAATGAAGTTTGTGATTAATTCAACTTTAAATTAATCCTCAAAGTGGGTTTGAATCAATCTTAGGTCTTCAGATCTTCAGTTTCAGCGTGAAAATCGATTCTTCATCCCAAAACTTCCCCAAACAGACACAACCAGATGACACCGTTTGTCTTTGCTCTTTTTAAAGCTTTTTCTGTCTTTCTGTTGTCCTCAGAAAGACGTCTGCAGCGTCTCCTTGTTGTTCCTCGTCGGACCTTTTTAAGCCGGTGCACATCTCTTAGGATAAACTTCAACTTTTAAACAAACGTTTTATTTCTTTTTGTCCAGTTTGTGCAGAAGAGTTTAACTTTAATGAGAAGCCAACTTCAGTTCTAACATTCTTTTGTTTTTGTAACTTTGAGTAGTTTCATCTGGCCAACAAAGTTATTTGTAGTTATTTTAGTGCAGAAAGTTTAGTTTGTAGTCAGCAGTCGGGTTGAGTTGAGTCTAGTATGCAGGTTGATGCTACTGAACGGTCAGCAGCGAGCACAGACACCTACAATCAGGGTTGGAGCAGCGATTTTGAAAGTGTGGGGGTTCTAGAGGTGGGACATGAGCACAGCAACCTGCCGCCTTCGAGCCCTGTTCCAGTCTCAACATGCCAAATCAAAATGAATGCCACACATTTAAACAACTTCTACTACTGTAGTTGTAACCACTGCTTCAGCTTACCATCAAATAATTACTGAGACCATATGAGTGTAACAACTCAGCAGAATTTATTTAGGGTCTCATAGCAGTTTACTACTTACATCCAGTTATTTGTATGAATTGCTGTACTGGAGCATAGTTATCCTTATTATACTTAAGATAATCACAGAGCATCTTTATCCTACTTCCTTACATACCTTATAGACATGAAATGAAAGGAAACTTACACTTCCATTAAAATGAAATGGATATGGTTATAGATGCATAACAAATTGAACCCTGGTAACAAATCAGTATCAGTAAAGAGTCATTTCTGAGTCCATGGACGAGTACAACCTAAACTGTCTTCAATTGTTTTTAAAAGTGTCTGTTTTAGTAGGAATCCAAAGGGGACCTTTGATTGTCTTTAATTGGGAAATTAAATACCAAAAGTTGTCCAGGAGGTTTTGTATCAGCAGGCGTCAGTTCAGGCAGGCAACACATTGCCATAAGACAGACAGATGTTACACATCTTAAATATGAATGCTCACCTTTGTCTATGACTATTTAAAAACAACAATAGAAGTGACTAAAAACCAAATTTGCCACCTGGTTTACATTTAGGATAAGTTAGCCTATTTCATTTATGTTCAATGATGTTAGCTGAGCTGACACATCACATAACAAGACAAAGTTACAAAAGAAAATTCTACATTACTAACTAGTTAAATATCTGTTTCATACCTCTGATCTGTTATTCTCTGATCTGTTATCACAGCCAGCAGCGAGTAACAGAAGCACCGTTGCTGAATGCACAAACGTAACTTTACTGGACTTCAACTGTTTACTCTTCCCTGACCTGGTGGGTTGGTCAAACGGCTGTGATTGGCTGGATGGCTCTTCAATTAATCTAACTAGACCAATAGATTTTTCATGTATGGGAACCTCAGTTTTGTTTCATCAATGACTACCTCAGGAAAAAGTGGGAGGGATGGAATTATGTTTCTGTGAAAGTGCGGGTGTCACAACACCCGTAACACCCACGGCTGCGACGCCCCTGCCTACAATAAAAACATGTCAGTCAGGCACCACCTGCACTGCTTACAGTGAACTAAATGTTGTCACACAGAACTCAAGTGAGTTTTTAATACAGTTTAACGTTGTAATGCTTCCAGTTTTATCACTGGCAGCTAATCTGGAAACATATAAAAACAGAGTATTAGTAGAGAGACAAAGTTGTCAGAACATCTGTCCTGCTAACTGATCCAACACAGACCTACACAGAAGGAATGTACAGTATATCTCCACCATGGAAAACACTGTCCAGATAAAAGATTGTTTTATAAGCTGAATCATAATTACCATGAGTTATAAATGTGTGTTTTGGTGGGTGAAGCACTGAATTTGAAGGTAGGTGTATCACCTGAACATTTCATTTCTGTAAGTTATTACAAAGCTAAAATATGTCTGCATGTTTTGGGAAATAACTGGCAGTAACGGAGGCTGTATGCAGATAACAGTTATTTTACTTAAACATGTAAAACCACTGGTCTGCTCCTTTCATCCTCACATCAGACATACCCCTGACTACTCTTGTTATCATGTCCTATTTTGCTGCTTTTTTACATTTTGATGTAAAGATTTTAGTATTTTGAGTACTTTTTACACACAGTAGTAGTAATAGTACCAGGAGCAGTAGTGTGAATAGTAGAAGTAGTGAAAATATTACCGATCTGGACTTTGTCAGGGCCGATGTCGAAGTAGCTGACTATCTTAGTTAGAAAGGACTTCATGTTTTCATGGTCTTCAGGACTGATTCTCCCGGATTCACTGACCATCAGCACGATGTCAGCCTTGGCTGTGCTTTCACACTGAGAACCTGGAGGAAAACAGAGGATTGTGGGATACAATACACAAGAGACCAAATATAGAAGCAAGACTAAAGCTGTGGGTGCTTTTCATTTGGCTAATTTATGCTTTCTCGCGTCCTTGCTCCTCCTTCCTCCAGCTGTGACCTGAAACCCTTAAACGCTCTTCAGAGGAGATGAGGAGCGAGGAGGCTCCTGGAGGAGCTTAGAGCGAGGAACCACAGGTGTATCCTCTGTGGACGTTTTTCAGTGGATGGAAACACTCCTTTGATCAATGTGTTTAATGATTGGTTATCGATCAATCAGCTGATCTGACGGGACAGTAAACAGTCAGGCTGTTGTTGTAATACAGCAGATCAAGAAAACGACCTGTGGAGCAGGAATGACGCCACCAGCAGCAGCTGATCATATTTATTCATAAAATAAGATTTACTGAATCATGAATCCATCATAAAAACACTCTTGTAACTTTATTATTTTTCTTCATGAGCCAAAAGGCTTCTCCTTTCTTCTTCGTCTCAGCTCTCTCAGGAAAATATGACGTCACACAGCTGCGTCTCCTATAAAATCATCCTGAGCCTGAAAACAACGTCAGACTGTCACAAACTAAATAAGCAATATTTTATTTAAACATTAAATATTCTGCAGGCTGCAGCTGTTTTTATTGCTCCTTTACATCAGTTCTGTTCTTTCAGTAATTAACAGATTTAAATTGTCTATTTGTGTTTTATTCTGTGACAGACAGACGCTGCTGGAGATCTATAATCAAATAAAACATATTGGAGCAGTTATCAGGTATTTTCCTTCCTTATCCAACATGTAGAGCCCTCAGATGTTCCACAATGGAACAAAAAAGTGGTGTTCATGGCATGAAGGCACTACTTTCTGCAAACAATCCCACAATGCCATGCGTTGCATTTTATAGATATTATAGACACAAAAACTAGTGATGTGCAACTCTACAGCGGACAGTGATGACATAAAATTGTGATTTGTGAGTTTCCAAAATCTGGATTTTTCACTTTTCAATGCTAACATTAGCATATTTTATTAGTTATTAGCTTTGAGGGTATTTGGTCATAAACCAAAGTGGATTCATTGTCCTGATGGAGGTGCGGGTAACGTCCTCCAGCTCCTCCTGGGGGATCAGAGGCGTTCCCAGACCAGATGAGATATATTCTCTCTTTTTACCTGTTGGTTGGTGTTTATCTTCAGCCTGGAGTCCTGCAGAGAAAATCAGAAAGTCAGTATTTATATTGGTGCAGAGCTGTGAACTGAACAAACACTGTGAGGATTTCCAGCAGCTCAGAGCTCATCTCAGTGAAAACACACAGATTATTGAACTCACTCAGGAATCATGTGACCAGTTTACCACTAACCTGCAAAGCCACAAACAACATATGTGGACCAGAATCTGATTTTTACATTTGTTTTACCAAATATGCTACAGACAAGTATAATTTGTGTGTGGAAATAACAGGTTAAATCTTCAGCAACTAGAAAACTGTTGGGACGGGCAGTAGTGCGTTTGGTCATTAGCAATAATTCATAATTATCATAATTATGAATTATGAAAATAAGATATTGTTAACCTTAATCAATAATTCGGGCACCAACAGTTGGATCTGTGAGGAACACAGTTGATTGTTTGCAATAATTATGAATTATCAAGGATAATTAACTAATTATGACAATTAATAGAATATTAATATGAATTAACGAATACGGGGCACCACCCGGAAACCGGGACCAATAACCAAACCAGGTAGTCTCATAAATGGGAGTTCACCTAGAATGTTAATATCTGAGAGATAAACATTCAAGGATGAACAAAGAAGGGTGAATTCAAGCTCTGACTCCTTCAATCAGCCACTTTTCACAATATTACACACAATAATGACAGAAGAACTTCTCTTTAAAGATATAACAGTGTTTATTAAACTTAGCAAAATTAACAAAGTTAACAAATGCTTCATTCAATAAACAACTATTCTAAAATCTAATCCTACCAAACAAAACACAAACAGCTATGTACAGGGTTGGACACATGCAGGGGAATGTATGTGTGCGCGTGTGTGTGTTAGTCAGAAGAGAGAAGGAAGAAGGAGAGAAAGCGATCGTGAGAGGAAGAGAAGCGTTGTCCACAGATAGTGTGTGTATGGACGGCAGTCTGTAACGCACGTTGTCTGGTTTCTGACCGACAAAGCAATTTACTTCCTGACTCATGATGGCACAAACACAGCGGTAGTCCCGAGCGGGACAAACACAGAACAGTCTAGCGTGGTGAACACAACTAAACAGGCAGCAAACTTAAAATACTCCTCAGAGTAAAGCAGGAAAAATGGACTTGGCGGTCCATCAACAACACAACAAACAATAGCAATAAAGCTAAAAGCTAAATGCTAAACAACAGCAACTGATGCTGATAAGAACACACAATTAACATTGCCTCTGCCCAGACTTATGCCTCTTACTTGGTCGCTTCAGAAAGCGAGCAGGGTTTGTGTGTAGTCCGTCGTTATGTCCGGCTTTGTCCTGGGCTCGGATGCAGACGGTGGCCATTCTCACACGGTCGGCGAAAAGCACAGCAGCTGGCTCTCAGCTGCGTGGCAGAGAGAACAGCAGAGTCGACTCGGTGAAGAAGCGTTTCTTCCGTCTCGAGGGAATTTGAGGACGCTGGTTGCAGCAGCGGTCTCTCTCGGATCCGGGAATGTGTTCGGGTTAACATGGGCGAAGTCTCATCTCGTCCGGCGAGGGGAGTCTTCGATGAGGGGAAAACACGTGCGTGGGGTACCCCCTTTAGTCAGCTGACTCACAGAGGAACAGAAGTTACCCCTAGCTCAGTGACATGGGAAAGGCGTGTGCTTCAGGGCATGTTCAGTTTTTAAAGGGGCGCTGATGTCACGGCTGCGTCATCAGGACGCTCCTCTGTGCAGGAGCGTTTCCGCCAATGAGACTGTATGTTGACTGCTCCCTGCTGAGGTGTGAAAATCGCAAAGCATCCTTGGAAATGGAGTTTGCAATGGACTCCCATTGTCTGTAAGAAGCATTTTTGGCGCACCTCGTGGTCAGGCCTCACAGGTTACATGTAGGCCCTCTCTGTGTGACCTCATGGTTTGAGGTCACACAGAAGAGGAGACACCAAGAGAGCTGCAGGTCTGCCTTAAGGACTTGTATGACAAGTGGATGGCTCCCAAAGAAAAGACAAAGGAACAAATTGGAGATACCATTATCATGGAGCAGTTCCTCAAAGTCCTGAATCCTGAGCTTCGCACCTGGATTAAAGAACGGAACCCAAAGACCTCCAAAGAAGCAGCAGAATTGGCTGAAGCTTTCCTGGCTGCCCACAGTCCATCAAAAGAGTGCCTCCCAGTCAAGTCCCGCCCACCCACACCTTTGGGTAAGCCTATTGGTGGGAGTGACTTTAGAGCCAGAAACACAAGACATAGTTCCTTCCCCTCAAATTCAGCTAAACTTGAGCCTAGAAACAAAGGCCTCTTAGTGTGTCACTCTTGTGGTCAGACAGGTCATTTTAAGGCAGAGTGTCCTAAGGGCCATGTTAGTAAAAACTACAATCACTTCTTATAGAGTTGCTCAGGTCACGCTGTCATGGAGGGGAGAAACAGGGACACTTGATGTCAGAATGAACTCTCATTAGAAAATAATGCAGGCAGCTGTTGTTGCCCATCCAAGGTTACCATCTTATCTCCCATCCTGGCGCCATGAACATAAAACATCTCTTGTATGAGACCTTGGAGGCCAGAGTGAGGCCCTGTAGATTAAATCATCACGTCAAGGCTTTGATTAGCACATTCTTTTGAAAAGATATAGCTCATAAATTGAACATTTCCATAAATTGAACATCTCTCACATAGTGCAACGACAAGGCAGGCAGCTAAAAGTAACGGACTATAGACTCAATGACCAGTATCCAAGAGAAATCCCACAGAGACACAAACAACTATTTCAAATCTGAAAACAGGATGAAGGAAGGAAAAAAGCAATAATCTCAGTGGACAAATTATGTATTGATGGACAGTCGTACCGAGATAAAGACACAACACACACGCACACACACACACACATACACATACACACACGCACGCACAGACACACACGCACAGACACACACAGAAACACACACACACACACACACACACACACACATACACACACACACACACACACACACACACACACACACAGACACACACACACACACACACACACTCACACACACATACACACGCATGCACACACACACACACACATACACACACACACGCACACACACACACGCTCACACGCACAAACAGACACACACACACACACACACAGACACACACATACACACACACACACACACACACACACACACACACACACAGACACACACACACACACACACAGACACACACACACACACACACACACAGACACACACACACACACACACACACACACACACACACACAGACACACACACACACACACACACACACACTCACACACACACACACACACACACACACACAGACACACACACACACACACACACACACTCACACACACATACACACGCATGCACACACACACACACACATACACACACACACGCACACACACACACGCACACACGCACAAACAGACACACACACACACACACACAGACACACACATACACACTCACACTCTCACACACACACACACAGACACACACACACACACACAGACACACACACACACACACACACATACACACACACACGCACACACACACACGCACACACGCACAAACAGACACACACACACACACACACAGACACACACATACACACTCACACTCTCACACACACACACACAGACACACACACACACACACAGACACACACACATACACACACACATACACACACACACACACACACACACACACACACACACACACACACACACACACACACACACACACATACACACACACATATACACACACACACACACAGACACACACACACACACACAGACACACACACATACACACACACACACACACACACACACACACACACACACACACACACACACACACACACACACACACACACACTTCTATATCAGCATTAATGTCCAGTTTCTCATAATAATCTCTTCAACATGTCATCACTCAGGCAAAAACAATAAAAGTATTGAATCACTTCACCAAACTACAAGCAGATATATGCTTATTACAAGAAACACACCTCTCAGAATCAGACTGTAACAAATTAAAATCATCACAGTTTGGTCACTTATGTTTGGCTCATTACAACACAAAACAAAAAGGTGTATGTATTTTAATGAACAAGAAAGTCCCATTTGTCCATAATACCACCATCAAAGATCCTGAAGGTCATTTTATCATCATAAACATATCAATCAACAATAGCTCAGTAAGGATGCCAACTCTCTCCCTCTCAATTCACCATTTTTGAACCTTTAGCAGCAGCCATTCATCAGAACATCTACATAAAAGGAATCCAAATACCCAAAATACATCATAAGATCAGTTTATATGTGGATGATATATTGCTGTTCCTACAAAAGCCTCACTCATCACTACAGGAAACAATTAAGCTCATTGAATCATACTCCAATATCTCTGACTACTCCATTAACTGGAACAAATCTTCAATCCTTCCGTTACATAGTAACAGCTGGGATGTAGCAGCCCATACACCAACTATCCCTTTATGCACAAGTCACATCATGTATTTAGGTATTAATGTTTCCCCGAGGATGTCAGAGCTGTTCAGACTCAACTTCACTCCACTACTCAAAACAACAGATGATGACCTCCGCCGCTGGATGAACCTACCACTCTCCATTTTGGGCAGAATAGCCACTATTAAAATGACAATCCTTCACTATCTCACTGCTTCTACTTTCTGCTTCTTCTTTGAAGAGCAGCAGATGAGATGAACTCATGAACACAAGCTCAACAGACGCTTCATACACAGTTAAAGGAAAACTACGGTTGTTTCCTCTCTGATCATCTGACTGCTCGTGTTTCTGACCTATCAGATGTCATTTTAATGACATCACCGTGTTCACAGATCTCAGATATTAACTTGCTGAGTAATATGTTGTTATTACTGATAGAAATGATGGACAAATATATGAAAATAAGCCAGAATTATGTTTTAGTGCAACAGACCGGTTCAGATAGAGTTAATGCAACACAG
>NC_058111.1:382500-417500 GCF_914725855.1 Thunnus albacares | reverse complement strand
TACATGTTTATTCACTTTAAGTGCTGTAGTTTGGTGCAAACTGGAATTTCCTTAAAAGCATCTGCTACTTTAAAATCTACAGAAATATTTATTCATTCATTGTTAGAAACTTTATTTTACAGCCCCTTTTATTTCATAACAAAGCCCTCGAGACGTTCCAAGTAATTTGCAGGTATTTAACAGATGTTTGTGCAATTCGGTGCAAATTATGAGAAAAAAACGGAAAAAAAAGAGTTAAGTTGGTTTAATTAAGAAGAAACTAATTATATTTAGATTCTTAATTGTTAATTTGTAAAAAATCTTAATAATTGACTGAAAATACTTTTAGTTTTTATTAGTATTGGTGTCTTTAGATTCTTTATTAAAAACTCTTTAATGAGCACATTTCTCACATATTATCAAATTACATTAAAAATGAGGAAACTGTTGAAAAAGCAGCATATAGAACTACAACGCAACCAAAATAATAATAATTTCCTATTTTATAATTTGTACCATAATGCACCGCTCTCTGTAAAAAGTCCTCAAAATGGATTAAAATTAACTGTTAATTACCTGCAAACTACTCTACGCTGTAAAATGAAGCTTCTCACATGTTGAACTGTGTGTTTGTTGGTTCTATTTCACTGTAAAACAGCAGCAGTTCTTTATTAGAAGAGTCTTGGAACTTGAGTTTTGAGAAGTCTGGATTCATTTTATGTCAAATCTTCATTGTTGTTCAGACTTTTTGAATCAGTAAAGTGACATTAAACCGTCCGCAGGGTCTCTGCATCAGTCCGAGAGGTCGAGCAGCTCAGGTGTGGAAATCAAACCCAAACTGTTAAAGTTTAAGAACTGTAGCTGAACACGTCTCAACGCGTCGCTCTGCTCCTTTCACTCGAATTAACAAATGTTTTAAATGTTGTTTTTTTTGAAGTTTTTAAAGGCAGTTTGTGACGTCGAGGATCTGAAGCGGATCTGACTCACCTGAGCATCTGAAGGTAAAAGTGTGAGTGACAGGTGTAGCACCATCACCTGAGGCTGGGGTCAGAGGTCAGAGGTTATAACGATTATCTGACAGCTTTAACACCTGCACCATTACCCTCTGCTGTCTGAGTGATGCATTGTGGGAATAATTTCCAGAGTAAACTGTGTGCAGACTGTAAACAGATTGAAGGGTGGATTAAGAACATGTTTATAATTTAAAGGTGATGCAGCTGCCTCACCTGTGCAGGTAAGGCTAATCTGTCTTTGGTAGAGCTCCGCCCCCCTGCAGCATCCTCTGAATAAAGTTTAATTTGAACACCTGTGATCTTTGAGGACAGACGGAGCAGGACGAGCAGCTGAAGGCACGGAGAGTTCAAAGGTTAAAGGTGATCAATCGGAGATGTTATTGATCTGTACATTCAGTATTTGTATCCAATAGCAGCTGTGCAGTCTGAAGGCTGATAAGGTCACTTCTACAATCTTCATATGGCTGAACAGCATCTTATTTACACTAGAAAAATAAAGCTTCTGTGTGTGCAGAAGGTCCCTTCAGGAAGGTTTATTGCTCCTGCAGAGAAACACCAGAAGAAGAAGAAGAAGAGTCAGACTCAGCAGCTTCTTCTGCAACTGAAATAAAGTTTGAAACATGTTGAAACAACTTAATGTTTAAAAACTAACACATGATGAAACGTTTGATCGTTCGCAGGTTTGTTAAACTGAAAACACTTAATAAATTAATAATAAACTACGATGAACGTAATAAACTGTGATGAAACGTGTAAAAACTGAATCAAAACAACATAAAAACTGTCTGAACCGGAGCCGACGGGTTCTGGTTCACCTGGCGTCAGGTCGGGTTCAGGACCGGAAGACGTGGACAGCTCGGACGACGTACTGGCGGCAGATCGGGCACTCGCTCATCCTTTTCCCACACTTGGTGCAGGTGATCATGTGACCGCACTCCAGCAGGACGCAGTCGATGGGAGAGTCCATACAGATCTTACACAGGTTCTCCTCCAGACCTGCAGCGCCGCCGCCGGCCTCTAGAGGGAGACACACACGTACGGAGCGCCGTGAGGGACAATGTTATCGTCATAAACATCACATATGTCAAAACTCACTACAATGACAGTTTATTGGTTCACGTTATGTCACGTGATCTATTATATAATAATTCTAACAGGTGACATGTTGAAACTCACCTGAAGGGTCCACAGCGTTGGCAGCTGAAACACAAACAACATATTTGTAATTTTACATCTTCTGAAGAAAAACATGTAAAACCACAGAGACTCAGCTGGATAATAAACACCAAACTCTTCATGCTGATTTTATTAAAAATAAACTTTCTTGTTCTGGACAAGAAATGAAAATCAGACTGAAAATTTAATCTTTAACACAATTTGCTGTGAACTCTCTGAGCTCAGGAAACATTTCTTTCATTTAGACTTGATATGAAATAACACGGCAGCAGCTTATGGTGTTATTGACACGCCATCGATGTATCGATGTGAATCTGTCACCGCTTTGGTCCAGACTCAAACATCTCAACAGCTGTTCGATGGTTTCCAGAGGTCGTCTCATATAGCGCCGCCAACAGGTGACTGAACACGTCAACGTCCAGCTTCCACTGATTAAACTGATCCATGTGTAGAGCTGAAATGTCCTAAAATGGCCACCGTACAGATGTTAACCCTTTGATGGAACAACATGCTGCCGTGTCTGACATCACTCACTCCTGCAGATCAAGACTTCAGACTCTTCAGACTCCCACTAACCATCTAGCGTCAGTGTGTCATCACCGTCAGCTGTAGAGTCTTGCGAGGGTAATTTTCACATCTATAAAATGTGAAGCATTGCATTGTGGGATTGTTAGCAGAAAGTACTGGACTCTAGTTTTTTCGACTCCACTGGGGGGTTTCTGAGGCTCTACATGGTGGATGTATTTACACACTCAGCATTCAGACCAAGCGGCAACAACCACGCCTTGAAATTGAAGCCAATGAGGAAGTCCTTAAAAGTGCAACTCCTGCTAACGGCCGCTAGCTGCTCCGACTGACTCCCGTTCACAAAGCCTCAACTTCTCTCTAGAATATCTGAGCAACGACTCATTCTGGCCTCAATCTCTACATTCAGACCCTCTAATTAGTGTGCTGGTGGTCATTTTGGAAATTATTGCTTCGTTAATAAGATTTGAAGACTTATATTAGCTTTGATGTCTTCCATGTGGGCGTGACTAACAGCTGTGATTGACAGTTGGCTCACCTGCTGCTCTCCAGGACTCACACTGAGTCCGACTATTGTCACAATATTTCACTAAGTTTCACGTTACTTGATTACGATGCACAATTTAGCTGAAGTAGCTAACGTTAGCCCGAGTCCGCAGCGCTCGGTGTTCCCAATAAGCTAGCGTTAGCTTCAGACTACTGTCTGTAGACTGCAGACTGCTGGTTTGTGAACTGGATCAATAATACAGAAATATTTCAAGCTGCGCTTCTTTAAGTGAAGCCGGCTCGAAAACACTGCACTGATGGAACATTTAATGGAATATCTGCAGCGTCATCTGTGGGAGGGTATGTTTATGTTTATGTTTATGTTTATGTTTATGTTTGGATAATGTTTATGTTTATGTTTGGGTGATGTTTATGTTTATGTTTATGTTTATGTTTATGTTTATGTTTATGTTTGGATAATGTTTATGTTTATGTTTGGGTGATGTTTATGTTTATGTTTATGTTTATGCTAATGTTTATGTTTATGTTTGGGTGATGTTTATGTTTATGTTTGGATGATGTTTATGTTTATGTTTGGATGATGTTTATGTTTATGTTTGGATGATGTTTATGTTTATGTTTGGGTGATGTTTATGTTTGGATGATGTTTATGTTTATGTTTGGGTGATGTTTATGTTTATGTTTGGGTGATGTTTATGTTTATGTTTGGATGATGTTTATGTTTATGTTTGGGTGATGTTTATGTTTGGATGATGTTTATGTTTATGTTTGGGTGATGTTTATGTTTATGTTTGGGTGATGTTTATGTTTATGTTTATGTTTATGTTTATGTTTATGTTTGGATAATGTTTATGTTTATGTTTGGGTGATGTTTATGTTTATGTTTATGTTTATGCTAATGTTTATGTTTATGTTTGGGTGATGTTTATGTTTATGTTTGGATGATGTTTATGTTTATGTTTGGATGATGTTTATGTTTATGTTTGGATGATGTTTATGTTTATGTTTGGGTGATGTTTATGTTTGGATGATGTTTATGTTTATGTTTGGGTGATGTTTATGTTTATGTTTGGGTGATGTTTATGTTTATGTTTGGATGATGTTTATGTTTATGTTTGGGTGATGTTTATGTTTGGATGATGTTTATGTTTATGTTTGGGTGATGTTTATGTTTATGTTTGGGTGATGTTTATGTTTATGTTTGGATGATGTTTATGTTTATGTTTGGGTGATGTTTATGTTTGGATAATGTTTATGTTTATGTTTGGGTGATGTTTATGTTTATGTTTGGGTGATGTTTATGTTTATGTTTGGATAATGTTTATGTTTATGTTTGGGTGATGTTTATGTTTGGATAATGTTTATGTTTATGTTTGGATGATGTTTATGTTTATGTTTGGGTGATGTTTATGTTTATGTTTGGATGATGTTTATGTTTATGTTTGGGTGATGTTTATGTTTATGTTTGGATGATGTTTATGTTTATGTTTGGGTGATGTTTATGTTTGGATGATGTTTATGTTTATGTTTGGATGATGTTTATGTTTATGTTTGGATGATGTTTATGTTTATGTTTGGGTGATGTTTATGTTTATGTTTGGATAATGTTTATGTTTATGTTTTGTGCTCAACCCGGGGAAGTTATGTTTATAGGACGGTACGACTCTCCACCACCAGGGTCTTATTGTCAGTATTCATCAGAACCGGTCCGGTACTCACCGAGCAGGTTCTGCTGGTCCTGGTACAGCCGGCTCACTCGCTCCATCAGCTCCCACTTCTCACAGCAGCCTTTGTAGTTGACGAAGTTCCTGGTCAGGATTTCCTTCAGCTGGCGGACGCTGAGCGCTTCGATGTCGTCCAGACAGCTCAGGTCCGACAAAGATGCCCTGGAGCCCGAGACCGGAGCCTCCTCGGGGTCCCAGGTCTGAAAGAGACCAAGAGAGACAGAGTCAGTCACAAGACCCCGACTCAAACACAAGACCAGCGATGGGTATTGAAAATTGGTACTAAATCGGTACCAGTTCCTATTGATAAGCCATCGATAAGCTGCGGTAATGCACCTTAATGCTGGTTGCCAGCTGCCATAACATGGAGAGAACAAAAAGAAGAAGAAGAGGAAAACGCTGCAGAGTTGAAGAGTCAATCAATCAATTTATATTTATATACTGAATGAACTGAAAGACTAGACCCCAACTGAAAGACTAGACCCCAACTGAAAGACTAGACCCCGACTGAAAGAGTAGACCCCAACTGAAAGAGTAGACCCTGACTCAAAGAGTAGACCCCGACTGAAAGACTAGACCCCGACTCAAAGAGTAGACCCCGACTGAAAGACTAGACCCCGACTCAAAGAGTAGACCCCGACTGAAAGACTAGACCCCGACTGAAAGAGTAGACCCCAACTGAAAGAGTAGACCCCAACTGAAAGAGTAGACCCTGACTCAAAGAGTAGACCCTGACTGAAAGAGTAGACCCCGACTGAAAGAGTAGACCCTGACTCAAATACAAGATCCCGACTCAAAGAGTAGATCCTGACTCAAAGACTAGACCCCGACTCAAAGAGTAGACCCCGACTGAAAGACTAGACCCCGACTCAAAGAGTAGACCCCGACTGAAAGACTAGACCCCGACTCAAAGAGTAGACCCCGACTGAAAGACTAGACCCCGACTTAAAGAGTAGACCCCAACTGAAAGACTAGACCCCGACTGAAAGACTAGACCCCGACTCAAAGAGTAGACCCCGACTGAAAGACTAGACCCCGACTCAAAGAGTAGACCCCGACTGAAAGACTAGACCCCGACTCAAAGAGTAGACCCCGACTGAAAGACTAGACCCCGACTCAAAGAGTAGACCCTGACTGAAAGACTAGACCCCGACTCAAAGAGTAGACCCTGACTGAAAGACTAGACCCCGACTGAAAGACTAGACCCCGACTGAAAGAGTAGACCCCAACTGAAAGACTAGACCCCGACTCAAAGAGTAGACCCCGACTGAAAGACTAGACCCCGACTCAAAGAGTAGACCCCGACTGAAAGACTAGACCCCGACTCAAAGAGTAGACCCTGACTGAAAGACTAGACCCCGACTCAAAGAGTAGACCCTGACTGAAAGACTAGACCCCGACTGAAAGACTAGACCCCGACTCAAAGAGTAGACCCCGACTGAAAGACTAGACCCCGACTCAAAGAGTAGACCCCGACTGAAAGACTAGACCCCGACTCAAAGAGTAGACCCCGACTGAAAGACTAGACCCCGACTCAAAGAGTAGACCCTGACTGAAAGACTAGACCCCGACTCAAAGAGTAGACCCTGACTGAAAGACTAGACCCCGACTCAAAGGCTAGACCCCGACTCAAATACAAGATCCCGACTCAAAGAGTAGATCCTGACTCAAAGACTAGACCCTAACTCAAACAAAGACCCCGACTTGCTGGTTTCCAGGACTGTTCCCTGACTGTAGAGACTTATTTAAAGTATTTATTCCAGGTTTTCAGGACCCTTGGTCTGGATTTACCTGGTCTTCATCCTGAGCGTCCAGCTCGGCGGGGGTGGTCTCTGTAGGTGGGGACGGGACTTCGGGCTGTACAGCAGAGGGGTCAGGGGTTTGGGTGGGTGAGAGGGGTTCAGGGGTCAAGGTGGATATGTGAGGGGTCAGGTCAGGGGGGTCAGAGGTCACAGAGGTGGGGTCGGATGTTGGAGTCTCGGGGGCAGAGCTGCTGGATGGTGAGGACTGCTGACTGAGAACCAGCTCCACCAGCTCCTCCTGAAGAACACAGATGGGGGTCAGAGGTCACAGAAATTCAAGGACTCTCAGGTGTGTTTGTTTTCAGAGTCAGATACTCACCTTCTCTCTGCACAGGTGGGTGGAGACCTCGTGCAGGTGCAGGTAGTCCCTGAGCTCCTTCACCTTCAGCTTCATAAGCTCTGCCCGCTCCAACAGGTTACCATAGAAACGCTGACAGGTGTGGCAGAGGCGTGGGCGGGGCTCCAGCTGGGCGGAGCAGCGGCTACAGTAGTTCTTCTTACAGTCCACACACACATGCTGACAGACAGACAGACAGACAGGTGGACAGTGAGACAGGTAAGCTGCTGGGAGTTCACCTGTTTTTACAGGAATGTCACCTGACCTGTCAGTCATACCAGCTACATTCCTACAGGTTTCTACTGTTTCTACAGTCGGCCCACAAAAATACCAACTATTCAAGACTTATTAAAATAAAAGCTGCTCTAACAACAGGTGACATGTCAAACTAACACATGTAGTGACAAAAACAGACAAGGTTCACGTGATTTAACCGAGTTTAAGATGTCATGTTACTGTCAGCCAATCAGAGAGCAGAATGAAAACAATAGTTATTTACCGTCAACTGTTTTCAGTCACATTGATCAGTTATCAGTCATTGTAAAGGAGATGTAATGATCCTGTCTGTCCAGCAGAGGGAGCTGTTTAACCTGAGACTCTATCTGATGCTGTTCACTTCCAGTTCTGATGTCTCCCTGAACTCTAAACATATTTAAATAGTTTTAAAACATTAGCACATGTTGAGTTCTAATGAAAGAAGACATTCAGATCTCTAAAACTCTCCTTGTTCTCCATGTGCTCATCACAACAACACGACCTGCGTTAAACAGTTCAGAGCTCCTCATTAAGGTCAGACCTTTAATGTAAAGCCAGGTGTTCATATCATGCGGCTTGATGTTTGTGCTGAAGCTCTATTAGGAGACAGGATCCATCTTCTCCTGCAGCAAAACATCTTCTAGATCACAGACACACCATCTCTCGCCTTCACTGCCGAGACTTTGACAAAGTGAGCTGCAGGTAGCGAAGCGGCTTCTGCATGAAGATCTGGACCTGAGCTGTTTCCTTTTTTTTTTAGTTTTGATACACTTTGTTGGAAATTAATTTGTTGGTTTGTTGTTTTGGCTGGATTGATGTGATGGTGACAGATGATTCCTGAATGATGTCGTTGTTCTATTGGATGCTTTGTGATGTTTGGAAATGTATAAAAAGTGGTTTGAATGTAAAGTTTGGGTGTCAGATACGTGTGACAGTAAAGTGTGACGGGTTTCTTTAATGAGCTGGACTGTTTTGATCATTTCTGTTGAACCTTCATTCATTTTGATAATCAATTAATTCTCTGATTGTTAAATGAATATTTTCTGGTTTCTTTAGTCTCTGTGACAGTTGACTGAAGATCTTTGTTGGGAAACACTGATCACATTTTATGGACAAAACAACTGATCAATTAATGGAGAAAATAATGGACAGATTAATTGATAATGATGAATTAATTGAAAATAATTAGTTGCAGCTGTAGTTGAACCAAATCAACATGTGATTGTGCTGTTTAACATTAGTTCATAATTAAAACTTCATTGGATCCACATGAGCTTCAATCACATTTGCACAAATTAACACTCATTAACAAAGTCAAAGCACAGAGCAGCTAATAATTACAACCATGTGACCATCAGTAACAGACGACCGTCCATAAATACATGAAAACATCCGATCAGAAGACGCATCAGAGCTCCGAGGTGCCACAGTGGGACTCTGGTGGTCCTGGTGGTCCAGTTCTGACATTGCAGACTGTCAGGAGATGTTTTCATGACCTCTGTTAGACCTTCCTGGTCATCAAAGAATCACCAACAATCACCCACAATTACCCACAATTCACAGCGCTCTATTATCAGAAATGATGCCGGGAAAAATCCAGACAGATGAAAACATCTGGCAGTTCACTCTGACTCGGATGACGTCATTTCCAGTCTGAGGACCAGGACTGAGAAGGGGGGCGGCAGGAGTCTGGTTTCTGTAAACAGGAAACTTCACTGTGAACCAAGTTCTCCTCCCTCAGACCTGAATCAGATCTACAGAACCGCATGAAGACCTTTAATCATTTTGTTCACTTTGTCTTTAAATACATTCAGTGAAACTAGTTTTCATGTTTATAATCTGCTGTTTCATTAGTTCATCGTGTTTGTTCAGACGTCAGAGTGAACTCTGATCAGAGTCTCTCTCAACCAGACCAGTAAAGACAGATGGCGTCCACCTAGAGTCCTGGAGACCTGCTCTATGTGGAAACAGCCCTGAGACGACTTCTGTTATGATTTGACTCTATGTAAATAAAACTGAACTGAATTGAATCATAAATACTTCCTGTTAACAGCCGTCAGATCAAATCAATATTCTCTGGTCTGAAAGGGTCAATGACAGCAGCCTGCTGCCTACAATACCCACAATGCACCTTTATGCTCGTAGTGGCTAATGCAGCATGGAGCTGCGAGCCTCCAGACTGTTTGAAACGTAGTCTGGAACCAGTCTGCAGTGAACCTGCAGACTGGTTCCCACCAGTCAGCAGGTCTTTCTGTAGACCTCCAGAGTCCGTTCAGGCTGCAGACCTGACATGATGACGGTGAATACGTCACGAATCATAAGACTGAAGAGTGCGAGCGCTCAGTCCAGCCTCAACCCCTGCTGTGACATCATCAGTGACATCATCAGAAGGCTTTATACCTCCTTTTACACCTGGAAACACCTGGAAAACACCTGGAAACACCTGGAAAACACCTGTAAACACCTGGAAACACCTGGAAAACACCTGGAAAACACCTGGAAACACCTGGAAAACACCTGGAAAACACCTGGAAAACACCTGGAAACACCTGGAAAACACCTGGAAAACACCTGGAAAACACCTGGAAAACACCTGGAAACACCTGGAAAACACCTGGAAAACACCGTTTTGGAAAACTCTGTTTTAGTCTGGACGGAGGCTGAAACGGAGAGAAGAAGAAGCAGCTGAGTGTGGACGTGGTCGGACTCATGACGCTGACCTCTGACGGCTCTTACCTTCTTGGCGGGAGTGTCGAGGCGCCCCCCGCAGGCCTTACAGGTGTGTTCAGGCGGAGGTGACGGCTGGCTGCTGAACGCCGAGTTAGCGTAAGACTGATGACGTCGCTCGCCGCCGCCAGACTGCTCAACATCAGCCGAGTCCACACACAACCAGTTACAGCAGGACGCCCACATACCTGCCAGGTACACACACAGTACACACATTAATACACACAGTACACACATTAATACACACAGTACACACATTAATACACACAGTACACACACACAGGTACACACATTAATACACACAGTACACACATTAATACACACAGTACACACACAGTACACACATTAATACACACAGTACACACACACAGTACACACATTAATACACACAGTACACACACAGTACACACATTAATACACACAGTACACACACAGTACACACATTAATACACACAGTACACACACAGGTACACACAGTACACACATTAATACACACAGTACACACATTAATACACACAGTACACACACACAGGTACACACATTAATACACACAGTACACACATTAATACACACAGTACACACACAGTACACACATTAATACACACACACAGTACACACACACAGTACACACATTAATACACACAGTACACACACAGTACACACATTAATACACACAGTACACACATTAATACACACAGTACACACACAGGTACACACATTAATACACACAGGTACACACATTAATACACACAGTACACACATTAATACACACAGTACACACACAGGTACACACATTAATACACACAGTACACACACACAGGTACACACATTAATACACACAGTACACACATTAATACACACAGTACACACACAGGTACACACATTAATACACACAGTACACACACACAGGTACACACATTAATACACACAGTACACACACACAGGTACACACATTAATACACACAGTACACACACACACAGGTACACACATTAATACACACAGTACACACACACAGGTACACACATTAATACACACAGTACACACATTAATACACACAGTACACACACAGGTACACACATTAATACACACATTAATACACACAGGTACACACACATTAATACACACAGGTACACACATTAATACACACAGGTACACACATTAATACACACATTAATACACACAGGTACACATTAATACACACAGGTACACATTAATACACACAGGTACACATTAATACACACAGGTACACATTAATACACACAGGTACACATTAATACACACAGGTACACACATTAATACACACAGGTACACACATTAATACACACAGGTACACACGTTAATACACACAGTACACACATTAATACACACAGGTACACACACATTAATACACACAGGTACACACGTTAATACACACAGTACACACATTAATACACACAGGTACACACACATTAATACACACAGGTACACACGTTAATACACACAGTACACACACACAGGTACACATTAATACACACAGGTACACACATTAATACACACAGTACACACACACAGGTACACATTAATACACACAGGTACACACACATTAATACACACAGGTACACACGTTAATACATACAGTACACACACACAGGTACACATTAATACACACAGGTACACATTAATACACACAGGTACACATTAATACACACAGGTACACATTAATACACACAGGTACACATTAATACACACAGGTACACATTAATACACACAGGTACACACATTAATACACACAGGTACACATTAATACACACAGGTACACATTAATACACACAGGTACACACATTAATACACACAGGTACACACATTAATACACACAGTACACACATTAATACACACAGGTACACACATTAATACACACAGGTACACACGTTAATACACACAGTACACACATTAATACACACAGGTACACACATTAATACACACAGTACACACACAGGTACACATTAATACACACAGTACACACACAGGTACACATTAATACACACAGTACACACACACAGGTACACACATTAATACACACAGTACACACACAGGTACACACGTTAATACACACAGTACACACACAGGTACACATTAATACACACAGGTACACGTTAATACACACAGGTACACATTAATACACACAGGTACACACGTTAATACACACAGTACACACACAGGTACACACGTTAATACACACAGTACACACACAGGTACACATTAATACACACAGTACACACACAGGTACACATTAATACACACAGGTACACATTAATACACACAGGTACACGTTAATACACACAGGTACACACGTTAATACACACAGTACACACACAGGTACACATTAATACACACAGTACACACACAGGTACACATTAATACACACAGGTACACATTAATACACACAGGTACACGTTAATACACA
This sequence comes from Thunnus albacares, assembly GCF_914725855.1. Lineage (NCBI taxonomy): Eukaryota > Metazoa > Chordata > Actinopteri > Scombriformes > Scombridae > Thunnus > Thunnus albacares. The sequence goes on along the minus strand of NC_058111.1, from coordinate 405,011 downwards.
CAGGTACACACGTTAATACACACAGTACACACACAGGTACACATTAATACACACAGGTACACATTAATACACACAGGTACACGTTAATACACACAGGTACACACGTTAATACACACAGTACACACACAGGTACACATTAATACACACAGGTACACATTAATACACACAGGTACACACGTTAATACACACAGTACACACACAGGTACACATTAATACACACAGGTACACATTAATACACACAGTACACACACAGGTACACATTAATACACACAGGTACACACGTTAATACACACAGTACACACACAGGTACACATTAATACACACAGGTACACACGTTAATACACACAGTACACACACAGGTACACATTAATACACACAGTACACACACAGGTACACATTAATACACACAGTACACACACAGGTACACATTAATACACACAGTACACACACAGGTACACATTAATACACACAGGTACACACGTTAATACACACAGTACACACACAGGTACACATTAATACACACAGGTACACGTTAATACACACAGGTACACATTAATACACACAGGTACACACGTTAATACACACAGTACACACACAGGTACACGTTAATACACACAGTACACACACAGGTACACATTAATACACACAGGTACACACGTTAATACACACAGTACACACACAGGTACACATTAATACACACAGTACACACACACAGGTACACATTAATACACACAGGTACACATTAATACACACAGGTACACATTAATACACACAGGTACACATTAATACACACAGGTATACATTAAATTAAAAATGAATCAGAGATGTGAAAGTGTTACTGAAGTTTTAAATGCAGAACTGATACTTTGATAAAGTATTATTACAGTATTATTACAGTATTACTACAGTATTACACACATTATTATTATTATTATTATTATTATTATTATTATTATTATTATTATTATTATTCGCTTTACGTGGAGCTAAAATGATGTTAAATGTTCAGAGTTGAAATCATAAATGATCTTTTAAATGTTTCCTTTCGTTAAATTTAACATGTTAAATTTGGTTTAAACATGTTAACGGAGGTAACTTGATAAACTTTATCTGATGATAATTAAACCACATTAAACATATAAAAATGTTACAAACGTTTGAATGCAGTATTTTACTTTAATAAAGTTGTAGCAGAACATTCACAATAATAAAGAGGTGACTGTCATTAGTGCGCAGGTGACTGCAGGCCGAACTACACGCTGAAAACTGACGTGTTTGTGTTGCTGCCTCGTCGTCAGTCATTTAAAATGTAAATTAACTCAAACAGACTTTTCATTATTAACTCAGTTGTTCTCATAAATTCGGCGTCATGTTTCACGAAGCAGAGCTCAGACTGAACGGAATCACACGTTATACAAACTGCGTGGACGTGTCTCGGAATGTGAACCAGTAACGTTACACTTCTTACTTTAGTTTATTTAACTTAGTTCACTGAAGAGCTTTTGCACCTCAGTATCAGCCGAGATGAAAAGTCTTCTCTTCGGACTCAGACAGAGTCATCTGTTATGGTTTAGGAGGAGTGTGTGTATAACAGAAAACACGGATCTGTTAAACTCAACAATATGTTAACGGAGTCTGGAAAGGACCCGAGCTGCTAGCAGGCTACCGGCTAGGCTAACATCAGGCTAGTTAGTGAAGTTTACAGAAACTAAAGAGTCAAACAAACAGAGACGTTAACAGCCGCAGCAGTCAGAACAGATTCCCGCCACTCAGTCAGCAGTTTAACTAGAGACAACCAGCACATTAACCGACACACTTACCTGCTAATGACCGGGCTGCTACAGCTAGCACTCCGCTAGCACTCCGCTAGCACTCCGCTAGCACTCCGCTAGCACTCCGCTAACTGACCGACGAGTCACTGCTAGTTAACAAACACTAACGAAGCTCGCGGCTGAAAGCTCCGGGTGTTAGTTTATCAGCATGATGAGTCAGCAAATCGACCAGCAGATCGATCAGCAGCTGGAAGAGAAGAAGAAACTCCACAGAGAGAAACTGAAGACTGAAAACAAGTGAACCAGGAAGAGTTCAATGATACACACACACACACACACACACACACACACACACACACACACACACACACACACACACACATACCTACACGCACGCACACACACACACACACACATACACACACGTATCCACACATATACACACACACACACACACACATACACACATATACACACGTATCCACACATATACACACATACACACACACACACACACATATACACACGTATCCACACATATACACACACACACACACACACATACACACATATACACACGTATCCACACATATACACACATACACACACACACACACACACACACACACACATATACACACGTATCCACACATATACACACACACACACACACACATACACACATATACACACGTATCCACACATATACACACATACACACACACACACACACACACACACACACACACACATACATACACACACGTACACACACACACACATACACACGTACACACACACATAAACACACACACACACACATACATATACACACATACACACAAACACACACACACATACACACACGTACACACACACACACACGTACACACGTACACACACACATACATACACACACGTATACACACACACACACACATACACACGTACACACACGTATCCACACATATACACACACACACATATACACACGTATACACACATATATACACACACACACACACACATACACACACATACACACACGTATACATACCTACACACACACACACGTATCCACACATATACACACACACACACACACACACATATATAACAAACTGTCAAGCAGTGCTCTATGTATATAACAGCCACACTATAACTGAAATAATAATGATAATAAAGGCTCACAGCTCTGGCTACCCGCCTGGCTACACAGGAGAAGCAGAAGCCAGGAGAATAAATAGGATGTTCTCCACCAAACCATCCAAAGTGTGCTCTCACTGAAAAGGTAATAACACAAGAACAGATCCTCCCAGGGCTGAGAAACCACAGCAATCTCCCAGAACCAGTAACCATTACAATGGCAGACATCCAAGAAGAGGTATGAAGAGGTGTTACAATGGCTGGACAGCACCGGGCCCGGACATGATCCACACCTACTGGCTAAAGAAACTGACTGCACTCCATGAACGCCTGGCAGCACAAATGAACCAGCTGCTGATGGATGGGACCCACCCAGAGTGGCTGAGGGTACAGTCTCAGTGTACATCCATGCATTGTGAGGGGCTATCAGTGGCCTCTATCTCCTCCTTTGGCCAGTTTATTATACCAGGTAGGGCGTATGTGTTGATGCCTGCCTTGCTCTGTGTAGGTATTTAGCTGTGGCTGACTTCCTCCTCAAGGTTCCCATTTGCCTGTGGGATCCCAAGGTATTTCTAGCTGTCCTGAACATCAGCAATGCTGCCTTCTACCATCTTCCCTCTCTTCGATTCTACCACACTTATCTAGTCCGAGTTGCTGTAGATCCTGATGTGGATCAGTGAGTCGATGTCTCGCTGTTCCTGGCATACAGCTTGATGTCATCCATGTAGAGGAGGTGACTGATGGTTGTTCCACTTCGGAACCGGTATCCGTAACCCCTCTTTGAGCTGATCTGGCTGAGGGGGTTCAGGCCTGTGCAGAACAGCAGCGGGGATAGTGGATCACCTTGGTATATGCCGCACTTGATGGTAACTTGTGCAGTTGGCTTTGAGTTGGCCTCCAGAGTTGTTTTCCACAGCCCCATTGAGTTCTTGATGAAGGCTCTTAGTGTCCTGTTGATGTTGTACATTTCCAAGCATTCCAGTATCCGTGTGTGTGGCACTGAGTCGTAGGCTTTCTCGTAGTCAATCCAGGCGGTGCACAGGTTGGTCTGCCTGGTCTTGCAGTCTTGGGTGACTGTTCTATCAACCAGTAGCTGGTGCTTAGCTCCCCTGGTATTACTACCAATTCTTACACACATACCTACACATCCCATCCAGAACACGTTACTGCAGGTTATTGTGTTCATTATATATCATTGACCTTAATTCAGCCTGCTCTTGTGATATTTTATATATTATATATATATATATATGATACTCTGAGCTCAGATTCCATCAACTTTCCCTTCATGTAGGAAAGACTGAGCCGTCTCTGATTTCAGCGTAAAGATTAGTCAGACATCAGTCTCCAGTAAATTACCTGGATCATCTCTCATCAGAGGAAGAAAACTAATAAAACTAAAACTACTAATAGAACTAAATTCCTGAATAGAAAAGCTGAATTGTTGGAACATTAAAAACTCTCCTAAAAACAAAGAGACTAAACAAAATAACTTTATAAGATTTGTTTTAAAGCTCGACGTGGTTCATTTCAAAACATTGAACCTTCTCCTGGTGGATAAAAGGAAGTAAATGAAGACGAGAATGCGACACTAGAAACAGTCTAACAAACATTCAGATCTCTGAACTCAGATCAGAGTTTTAAATCAGATGTTTTGGTTATTAAATAACTTGTAGATGTTTAACTGTCTGTTGCTGATACTTTATTCAAGCTGCCATCTTGTTCTGCATTAGAGGACCATGATTGAAATATATATACAGTCTGTCTTTGTGATCAGCCCGTCATCTATCATTGATCTCAGGATCAATGACTCTGATGATTGGTAATATCTTAGATTAATACAAAGATAAAACAATCATTTCTAGAGAAATGTTTGATGAAATGAAGCTTTATTTAAAATCCTAATATTGCATCAAATAAACTCCTTTTTAAACATTTGGAGGCGTTTTATGGATAATATATATATATATATATATATATATATATGTGTGTGTGTGTGTGTGTGTGTGTGTGTATGTATGTATAAACCCTAACCCTGTGGAAGAAAACACCAAAGTTACAACAAAAATAAAAACATTGTGGCCGCTGCACAAGTTTAGGCACCTTCAGAGTTCTGAAGTGTCGGACCTTCACCAGCTCGTTAAGCCTGACGCATGTCAGTAATTAACATCAGGAAATATCAGCTGGTGCTGCTAAAACCTCAGCAGCTGTGAGTTCCTCTAAACAGCTGAGTAAGTCTCTGAAGATGAAAGTTACTGATGTCCACAGCGCAGGAAGCTACAAGAAGACGGCAACGTGTCATCAGCTGGTAGTTTCCACAGTTTAGGGTCAAGATGAGATCCAGAAGATCAAGAAAACTCTGGCAGAGAACTGCTCATATTCTGGTCAGAAAAACGAATCAAAACCACATTTATCTGCAGAAAACCTGCAAGAGCCAGTAGAAGAAAACCTGCATCCTCAGAAGATCCACCGTCAGAGCTGAAACATCTACAGAAGCCTGGAGGTTCAGGACACAAACATCTGGCCAGCTGTTAAACATGGAGGATCCATCAACATCTGGCCAGCTGTTAAACATGGAGGAGGATCCATCAACATCTGGCCAGCTGTTAAACATGTAGGATCCATCAACATCTGGCCAGCTGTTAAACATGTAGGATCCATCAACATCTGGCCAGCTGTTAAACATGGAGGAGGATCCATCAACATCTGACCAGCTGTTAAACATGGAGGAGGATCCATCAACATCTGGCCAGCTGTTAAACATGGAGGATCCATCAACATCTGGCCAGCTGTTAAACATGGAGGATCCATCAACATCTGGCCAGCTGTTAAACATGGAGGATCCATCAACATCTGGCCAGCTGTTAAACATGGAGGATCCATCAACATCTGGCCAGCTGTTAAACATGGAGGATCCATCAACATCTGGCCAGCTGTTAAACATGGAGGATCCATCATGTGATCAGGAACAGGAAACACATGGAGGAAGAACAGATTCACTGAATACCTGCAAACATCTCAGCGTCTGTAGAAACACTGAAGCTGAGACGAAGATGATGATCCTCAACATTCCTCCAAACCCAGTAAACCCAGCATGGACATTACTGGAAACCAGTCTGTAGATCTTTGAAGAGCTGTGAGTGAATATTCCAGAACTGGAAGCTTTTTACTGGACGAATGAACAAGAACTGACGGACGTCCAGCTGCTGTTGATCAGCTGATATCAGATTAATGACATTAACAGTGATTATTGATTAAACTGTTGGAACATGTGACTGTTAAACTGCTTTAATGAAGAAGTTCATGTTAAACCTGCTGAAAGCTGCAACGATTCATCAAGAACATTAATCGCTGTTGATAATCAATAATTCTGTTTCAGCGGAAACATTGATCGGCGTTTTATGGACCGAACGACTGATCAATGAATCCAGAAAATAACTGATCATGAAAAGAATCGTTGCAGCTTCAGACTTTATATGTGGAATCAGATTAACAATCAATCACATGATGAATTGATTATCAGAATAGTTGCAGATTAATTGAATCAGTTTTCTTTTGATCGACTGATTGATTAATGAACCAGTTGCAGGTTTTAAATCGATTCATTTTGTTTCAGCTTCTTTCGTCTTCACATCGTAACAAAGCTGATGGACATTTCCCACCTAATAACTAATCAATTCATGGAGACAATAATATATTGATTGATAGTAATGTTGATATTGATTAGGAGATGAACACACACAGAGTCCAGGCCGAACAGAACGAGCTTTATTCTTTATTCTTCTTTCATTTGGAAGAAAAAATAAAAATCAGACCCGGGAATCGACCCCCCCACCCTGAAATTAAACACATTCTGGATGTACGATGATACAGTTTTATTGCCATAAACAGTGAAGGGAAAAGAACAAAAATGTCAAACAGCTGTTTTTATTCTATTATACAGTAAGAAACCGTTTCTCCATTTAATGTCCGGAAAAACTAATAAACTGCTTTTTAGCGACAAACATTCTGGAAGCGACGCGGACTGAGAACCAAAAAAAACCACCGACAGACAAGTCCTGAACCTCTACAGACCCAGACCCGATCCCCACCGAGACCCGATCCCCCAACCGAGACCCGATCCACACTGAGACCCGATCCGGACTGTTGGGTGTCCAGGTCTGTCCTACGGCAGCTGGTTCCAACCGGGAAAAATACAAGATGAAGGTTTAAGTTTGTTTCCATTAAAAGCCAAAACGTGAACATCATCGTACAACATTTATTTGGACTTTTCATCAATTTTACAACATTTTCTTGGGAGTCGGCTTCCACATGATCCACACTGAAACAACAAACGGCACAAAAACCTTTAATTTTCTTCTTTTCTGTTGGAGAGGCGGCGTGTTAGCGCCACCATCTGGTCAGCTGTTGGTGGTTTAAATGAGTCAGAGCTGCAATCGAAGACAGATGGAGGGAGATTAAAAAGGGAGGAGATGGAAAACAGAAAGAGGTGAAGAAAAAGGGAAAAATGAAATTAACAATAACACGAAGAAAAACATTTTTAATCTTTTCTTTCCCCCCATTTTTAATTTGTTCCCTCTTCTTCCTCTCTGTCTTTCCTCTCGTGAGTTTATTCTGTTCTGTTTGCTCGTCAGCGCCACCGACAGCCAGCAAACTGCCTTCGTCCGAGAAAAAAGGATGAAAAACGGGAAGAATGGAGGAATAAAAGTGAGAATTCAGAGAGAAATGAGGAAAATACAAGAAAAAAGAAAATTAAAGTAAGGATTAAAGGGCCGCGTTGGCGCCCCCGTCTGGACGTTTAGTCGCGTCTTCGCTGACTGAACGGAGTAAAAAAAAAAAAAGAAGATCGATAACAATAGAAGAAAGAAACAAAGTTTAAAGGAAATTTGCCTTTTTTCCTCCCTGAGCTTTCAGTTTAGAGAAAGTTTTCAGTGTGGATCAAAGGACCAATCAGAGAAAGCCTTCAGTGTGGATGACGTCTCGCTGTTAAATCTGATTGGACGAACACTCTGCGTCACATGTCAGATCAGCCGAGCCTCCGGATGCAATGACGGTGAATCATTTCATCTCCGTTACCGTGAGCGACGGCTGAACTGGCCGCTGGAGAGACTTCCGGGTCACGGAGCATGCTCAGTACGCATTCATCCGGGTCATTTCCTCACAGCTGAAGTGGCTTTTTTTTGGCTTCATGCGCCACTGAGAACGGGGCTCCGCCTCCGCTGCTGAATCCGGTTATAATCCGTGAGATCAGCCCCCCAAGCAACCAATCAGAGGAGCTCGAGCCTGGACCACGCCGCCTACCCGAGCAGCACACGCACGCACGCACGCTGCGGAACCTCTCGCTTCCTGTTCAGCCTGCGAGGCGCGAGTGTGATACAGCCGCCATATTGTTTTTTGAGCCATAAGGTCAAACTTTAATTCTTTATTTCAGTCAACTGGGAACAAACTGTTCCCAGTTGTCAGGAGGAGACTTTCCAACAACAGCAGAGTTACTGGTTCAGCTCGCTGAGGTGAAGATGAGCTCGTAGCTGGTTATCTTCATCACTACGGCGGGAACGTTAGCTACAGACTGGGAAACTTCAGGGCAGCAGGAGGATCCTGTTGCTTCTCCATCATCTCCGACTGCGGCGGCGGCGGCGGCGGCCATGTTGTCTCAGAGTTAACCAGCCGCAGGCTACCGCTAAGCTACGCTGCGTCACCTTTAAAACGTTTTTTTATTCTTCGGACGTGTGCAGGATTTAGAACTGAACCGTGACGCTCCCAGTACAAACTGGGACCATTTACAGTAAGTTATCTGGATAAACTGACCACATGTTGGGAATCTAAACGATGACATATTAACGGTCGTACAGCGGCTCTAGCGTACGACGTAGAGACGTTAGTTACTCATTAACGCTGCATGTTTATATCTTTACATTCATTACGGAACTTTTTCAGTGTTTCGTTTCGTTGCATCTTTGTTCTAATTTCAGTTCAGAGAAGGTGAATCCATCGACCTGCGGGCAGCACACATGTTGCATTCTGGGTAAGCGGTCAGTAACAGCCGTCTCTACAAACCGTCACTAAAATGTTCATATGCAGCGTTATTCAGTCACCTGAGTATCTAACGAGCGCTGTATGTTAGAGTAACTGTGAACGGCCGGTCGTCACGTCTTAACGGAAGTTTAACGAGCAATTTTAGATTGAAAACAAACAACGACTTTGTTTTGGGACGATGGTTGTCGAGTCTGAGGAGGAAACCTCGAGGTCAGTGTTACTGAGCCTGTATATTACTGACGTATGCAGATGACTCTGTTGTGTTCACACATGCAGAAACAGCTGAGTTAGCAGCTGCTAAGCTAACAGCTGCTAAGCTAACAGCTGCTAAGCTAACAGCTGCGATGGAGAGAAGATATTGGATCCAAATGTTCATTTTAAGAAACATGTTAAAAAAAAATGGTAAAAACCATAAAGTACAACTAGTCAAACTTTAGACACGTTAGAAAGCGTGTGTGTGGATGCAGATGGGGTCCCGGTCTATACGTCACATGTCGGGGGACCTCTAGAGTCCTGATATACACAAACCTTAAAAACTCTGGATAAAAAGCTGATGCTGCATCATCACTGTCGGATACTGAAGAAATACGTTTAAAAAAGCCTCGTGTATAAAGTTTTACATGGTTTGGCTCCTCCTCCGTTATGTGAACTCTATAAAATCCTCTATAAGAGACTCAACTGAACCTTTTCAGCTGCAGCTCTGTGACCACCGGCTGCTTTCATGTGTCCGGCGGACATCTGTCATCTCTAGCTGACGTGTGTGTGTGATGTGCTTCTGTGTGTAACTTCGTATCGTGTTTGTTTTTTGCTCCATATTGTTTCTTGTTGTGCTGTTTAATATGTTTTAATTGTGACCTGCTGTAAGCTAACAGCACATCAGATGCTAACACTGTTGTCCCTTACAAACACTTCCTGTATCCATTTCAAATTAAAAGCCCTGCAGCGTTCTGTGGACAGAATCACTTCGTTAACGAGACGGTGTCGTGGAAAACTGGCTCGGCGTGTACGTTAGTGGAGATGCGGCACGCTAACAGACTGAATATATCACGTTGAGTCTCTCGCTCTGAACGGCGGTAAACAAACATCACACGACTGCTTCCTGTTTACGACTCTTCACTTTGAGACGCTCGTCAGGGATGATGAAACGTTCGTCAAACTCAGCGTAGACAGACGCCGCTCCGTGTGGACACCGCACACACGTGCGAGCCGCGGCAGTTCGGCGAGGTAGCCGTCACGCACAGGTAAAGGTAGGCGGCGTGGCCCAGGCGTCGCTGTTCAACCTGCGCTGCGTTCAGGCGGCGTGGGACTAATTCAAATGTTTCATCTGTTTTTCACTGTTTTCCTGACAGGACTTGAATGCAGCATTACAGTCTTTGGGTTTTTGCCAAACAGACAGTGAACGCAGCACCAGTTTTCCCTCTGCTCTGATTGGTCGACTGCAGAGGCTTCACACGGCCGTGTCTAGATGGTAACCCCAGATTTGAGAAAGATCAAGAGTGATCATTTTAACCCAAACATGATCTTCCCCCGGCCGACCTGGAAGGACCTTAAAGGACCAGTCTGTATTTGTTGCAGTGCGGTCGTCTGTTGTTCACAGCCGGCGTTTTACCTGCGGTAGCCTGGAAGCTCAACACTGCACCGCTGCCGACGCGCCGCATTTTAGCCGCCTAAAAACATTCAAATCAGTCTTCGTTCACATGCTGCAACAGCACAGTCTGATCTGTGGAGTAACACAGGAAGCTGTCTGACGGCAGAGTAAATACAGCAGACTTACACGGATAGATTGTGTTTACGTGGCTAAAATATGTTTAGCGGTACGGCGCGTAGCGTTAGCCAAACCTGCTGCAGGAACACGCCGACTGTCAACAAGAACGTTGCACAACACCGCTGCAAAAAAAAAACACGACTTTCCCTTCAACCGCAGCGTCGTCACCATAGAAACGTCATTATTTCATAACAATAATGACAATTTGCAGAAGTGTCAAATCTGAGGTTACCGTCCAGACACGACCGCTTCACCTGGACGGGTGGGGGGCGGAGCCTATGAAACCCCGCCCACTCAGTTTCAGCATTCCGTGCTTTAATTAAATATGAAAAATATGATTGAGGAGTCACCATGGCAACGAGTGACAAGAAAAAACAAACACGTTCTCCTCAGACCTGACCAATCAGGGTGAGGGGGCGGGGCTTCTGCTGAACGACTACAAAATACAAAAAAAGGGGATTTAGAGGTTGAACCTCTGGGATTCTTTCTGGAGAGTGACTGGCAGGTGGCCTTTGACCTGGCGGTGAAGGGAGGGGGCGGGGCTAGCAGGTATGACGTCACAGCAAGCTGAGGTGGAGGTGAGGGGGCGGGGCAGAGACATGCATTCACAAGCTGCTCGTTGTGTTTGTGTTTACAGGTTTATTATTCATCAGAGTGTTTCGGCTTTATTCCGTCTCAGAATAAATATTCTGCTCAAACTGAACTCAAACAGGAAGAAGAAGAAGAAGAAGAAGAAGAAGAAGAAGAAGAAGAAGAAGAAGAGGAGGGTGGCGTCCGCTCGCTGTCTGTCTGTCAGGAAGGAATGCTAACTGTGGCGTTTCTTTCTTTCTTTCTTTTTGTTTTTCCTTGTTAAGTTAAAGTTCTCTATTCGTTCACTGTCGTGTCCCCCCCCTCCCCCCCACCCCCCCCCCCCCCCCGGCCCTCGCGGCCTTCAGTCTTTATGGTTTTTCTCTGGAAATCACCTCCTCTCGTGGTTTAGCTCCGCCGAAGATGGCGGAGTTTGGGTTTGCGACCTGGTTGAGCGGCTCAGAGACGGTCCGAGGCTTCAGCTGCAGGCGAGGCCGCTGTGCACGCTCCTCTGCAAACACAAACACAAACAAACAAACAAATAAACAACCTGCACGCTCCTCTGCAAACACAAACACAAACAAACAAACAAATAAACAACCTGCACGCTCCTCTGCAAACACAAACACAAACAAACAAACAAATAAACAACCTGCACGCTCCTCTGCAAACACAAACACAAACAAACAAACAAATAAACAACCTGCACGCTCCTCTGCAAACACAAACAAACAGCTGAGGTCGTCACTGACCTCATTTCATGATATAAATTAAACAACTAAAAATCTTTATTTAATGAATAAATGACAAATTTATGAATAACATGATAAATGATTCACGCGACTACATAACTTAATTAATTAAAACTTATTTATGAATTATTCAACTTAACAACGTTATGCAACTAAAAAAACAGTTTCAGGCTCTGACAGACAGACAGGAAGTCTGACAGACAGACAGGAAGTCTGACGGACAGACAGGAAGTCTGACGGACAGACGGGAAGTCTGACGGACAGACGGGAAGTCTGACGGACAGACGGGAAGTCTGACAGACAGACGGGAAGTCTGACGGACAGACGGGAAGTCTGACAGACAGACGGGAAGTCTGACGGACAGACGGGAAGTCTGACAGACAGACGGGAAGTCTGACAGACAGACGGGAAGTCTGACAGACAGACGGGAAGTCTGACAGACAGACGGGAAGTCTGACAGTCAGACGGGAAGTCTGACAGACAGACGGGAAGTCTGACAGTCAGACAGGAAGTCTGACAGACAGACGGGAAGTCTGACAGACAGACAGGAAGTCTGACAGTCAGACGGGAAGTCTGACAGACGGACAGGAAGTCAGACAGACAGACGGGAAGTCTGACGGACAGACAGGAAGTCTGACAGACAGACAGGAAGTCGTCTCACCTTCCGACGGTTCTCTGAAGTCTGTCGTTCCTCCGCGAGGTGGCCCATCTCTGAAGCGACCCATTCCTCCGCCTCCGCCTCCCCCCCTTCTGTCGCCAGGGCGACTGCCGCCGCCTCGACTCCGCCCCCCCATGTAGTCGTCATCTCTAAAACCTGCAGAGACAGAGACGGAGAGACAGACGGCGGGTCAGCTGACAGACGCCCTCGGGTGTCCCGCAGCGTCCCGAACCTATAAGGTGACCAATGAGCATGAGATGGTTGAGGTGCAAGGCATGATGGGAAAAAAGGGACGTGGTCCAGCAGCTTCAGGAGGCGGAGTCAAACTCTGCCGGGGTGTCTAACTCTGGGGGTCAAAGGTCAACACTGCCTGTTCCACTTGTTTGTACATTTAGCTGCTAGACTATGCTAGCTGCTAGCTACTCTGGAAACAGGAAGCGCCACCTACAGGACGCAGGAAGCGACTGGAACTGAAGTTTAGCAAAGCGGTTTATCATTTAAATTTATGAATTATGCAACTAAACGACAAATTCATGGATTGCACGATTAAAACGCGACTAAATCAAACTTTGTTTTGAGTCATTTAGCTGAAACTACCACACATTAGTCTGTTGTAGGTTAATTTAGTCCGTCCATCTGCCACCGCTGTAGTCTCGTAGCTAGCTTAGCATAGTTCTGTGTGTTTGCACCCGAGATGCAAAAGCTGAATGACTATAATCCTGCACACTTATTTTATTCTTCAGCGTATAACTGGTTCCAGCGACAAACACAAAATCTACATCAAATCAGCGTATATATTGATATGATTATCAGGTGTTTACAGGTTGATCTTCTGGGTTTTTCTGTCTCTTTTCTGAACAGATCTAAATACTTTAATTTCACTTAATAACTGACAAATTTACCTGAAATTGATAAATATAACATGTGGACTCACTTCACATGCTCGACATCAATCTCAGTTTCACAGGTTTCATATATTTTTGCGCTCTGCTTATTAAAATATTTAAATTATTTTGATTGATTCCTCTGATCAAGATGAAACGATTGTCAACCTTCCGTTTTCCTATAATTGGTTACCGACATCCAGGAGGCGTGGCCCGCTGATATAAGCTGACTTTACAACATTAGCTGCTTGCTAGCTTCCACTTCGCTAGCATGAGTAGCTGTGTAGTAACTAACGAAGACGTCATTGGGTCTTTAAACGTTTCTAGTTTGCTTTACTGTGTAACTGAAGTGTAGTTGAGATTAGTTTGAGTTAATCCAGGTGTTTGTGTAGCATAGTTCAGGTCAGGTTTAACGTTTATTAGCTTAGGTTTAGGAACGTTTTCCTGCCATCTGATTGACTGCAACCCAGCAGCGTTCCGATTGGTTGGCTGGGATCTGCTGCTGTCCAACCTGAGCTGCTGAACTCTCTGACCGCACCTCCTCCTTGCTGGTCGTAGTCGTCACGGTAGTCACGTCCTCCTCCTCCTCTGGGAGCTCCTCGAGCACCTCCTCGTCCTGCAGAGGACAGGGGGAGTTTAACACAGGGAGGAGAGGAGAGAGAGAGAGGAGAGGAGGAGGAGGTGACGGCACCTCCTTCTGGAAGGAGCTGGAAGGACAGCGCTGAAGAGGTGGAGCTTGTTAGTTGTCCATCAGCCAATCAGAGAGGAGACGTTAGAGAGAAGAAGCAGTGACACTGAAGCTCCCTGACAAAGATTAAACTTTACTGTTTTATCTCCAGACCTGCAGCCTGTTGCACCATCTGATGCATTTAACCAAAGATATAAAACTAACCTGTAAAATAACCCGAAAGAATCCAGAACGACGTCACAGTGGCACAGTTTAGTTGATGCAGTGGAAACTATTACTGACACAGTTTAGTTGTGTTGCAGTGGAAACTATTACTGACAGTTTAGTTGTGATGCAGTGGAAACTATTACTGACACAGTTTAGTTGTGATGCAGTGGAAACTATTACTGACAGTTTAGTTGTGTTGCAGTGGAAACTATTACTGACACAGTTTAGTTGATGCAGTGGAAACTATTACTGACAGTTTAGTTGATGCAGTGGAAATTATTACTGACACAGTTTAGTTGATGCAGTGGAAACTATTACTGACAGTTTAGTTGATGCAGTGGAAACTATTACTGACAGTTTAGTTGTGCTGCAGTGGAAACTATTACTGACACAGTTTAGTTGTGATGCAGTGGAAACTATTACTGACACAGTTTAGTTGATGCAGTGGAAACTATTACTGGCAGTTTAGTTGATGCAGTGTAAACTATTACTGACACAGTTTAGTTGTGTTGCAGTGGAAACTATTACTGGCAGGTTAGTTGATGCAGTGGAAACTATTACTGACACAGTTTAGTTGTGATGCAGTGGAAACTATTACTGACACAGTTTAGTTGATGCAGTGGAAACTATTACTGGCAGTTTAGTTGATGCAGTGGAAACTATTACTGACACAGTTTAGTTGTGTTGCAGTGGAAACTATTACTGGCAGTTTAGTTGATGCAGTGGAAACTATTACTGACACAGTTTAGTTGTGTTGCAGTGGAAACTATTACTGGCAGTTTAGTTGTTACAGTGGAAACTATTACTGACACAGTTTAGTTGTGATGCAGTGGAAACTATTACTGACACAGTTTAGTTGATGCAGTGGAAACTATTACTGACACAGTTTAGTTGATGCAGTGGAAACTATTACTGACACAGTTTAGTTGTGTTGCAGTGGAAACTATTACTGGCAGTTTAGTTGATGCAGTGGAAACTATTACTGACAGTTTAGTTGTTACAGTGGAAACTATTACTGGCAGTTTAGTTGATGCAGTGGAAACTATTACTGACACAGTTTAGTTGTGATGCAGTGGAAACTATTACTGACACAGTTTAGTTTTGTTGCAGTGGAAACTATTACTGGCAGTTTAGTTGATGCAGTGGAAACTATTACTGACAGTTTAGTTGTTACAGTGGAAACTATTACTGGCAGTTTAGTTGATGCAGTGGAAACTATTACTGACACAGTTTAGTTGATGCAGTGGAAACTATTACTGACACAGTTTAGTTGTGATGCAGTGGAAACTATTACTGACAGTTTAGTTGATGCAGTGGAAACTATTACTGACACAGTTTAGTTGATGCAGTGGAAACTATTACTGACACAGTTTAGTTGTGATGCAGTGGAAACTATTACTGACACAGTTTAGTTGCTGCAGTGGAAACTATTACTGACACAGTTTAGTTGTGATGCAGTGGAAACTATTACTGACACAGTTTAGTTGTGATGCAGTGGAAACTATTACTGACACAGTTTAGTTGCTGCAGTGGAAACTATTACTGACAGTTTAGTTGTGATGCAGTGGAAACTATTACTGACACAGTTTAGTTGATGCAGTGGAAACTATTACTGACACAGTTTAGTTGTGATGCAGTGGAAACTATTACTGACACAGTTTAGTTGATGCAGTGGAAACTATTACTGACAGTTTAGTTGTGATGCAGTGGAAACTATTACTGACACAGTTTAGTTGATGCAGTGGAAACTATTACTGACACAGTTTAGTTGTGATGCAGTGGAAACTATTACTGACACAGTTTAGTTGCTGCAGTGGAAACTATTACTGACAGTTTAGTTGTGATGCAGTGGAAACTATCACTGACACAGTTTAGTTGATGCAGTGGAAACTATTACTGACAGTTTAGTTGTGCTGCAGTGGAAACTATCACTGACACAGTTTAGTTGATGCAGTGGAAACTATTACTGACACAGTTTAGTTGTTACAGTGGAAACTATTACTGACACAGTTTAGTTGTGTTGCAGTGGAAACTATTACTGACACAGTTTAGTTGATGCAGTGGAAACTATTACTGACACAGTTTAGTTGATGCAGTGGAAACTATTACTGACAGTTTAGTTGTGCTGCAGTGGAAACTATCACTGACACAGTTTAGTTGTTACAGTGGAAACTATTACTGACACAGTTTAGTTGATGCAGTGGAAACTATTACTGACACAGTTTAGTTGTTGCAGTGGAAACTATTACTGACACAGTTTAGTTGATGCAGTGGAAACTACTACTGACACAGTTTAGTTGTTGCAGTGGAAACTATTACTGACACAGTTTAGTTGCTGCAGTGGAAACTATTACTGACACAGTTTAGTTGATGCAGTGGAAACTATTACTGACACAGTTTAGTTGTGATGCAGTGGAAACTATTACTGACAGTTTAGTTGATGCAGTGGAAACTATTACTGACACAGTTTAGTTGATGCAGTGGAAACTATTACTGACACAGTTTAGTTGTGATGCAGTGGAAACTATTACTGACACAGTTTAGTTGTGATGCAGTGGAAACTATTACTGACAGTTTAGTTGTTACAGTGGAAACTATTACTGACAGTTTAGTTGTTACAGTGGAAACTTACTGACAGTTTAGTTGTTACAGTGGAAACTATTACTGACACAGTTTAGTTGTGTTGCAGTGGAAACTATTACTGACACAGTTTAGTTGATGCAGTGGAAACTATTACTGACACAGTTTAGTTGATGCAGTGGAAACTATTACTGACAGTTTAGTTGTGCTGCAGTGGAAACTATCACTGACACAGTTTAGTTGATGCAGTGGAAACTATTACTGACAGTTTAGTTGTGCTGCAGTGGAAACTATTACTGACACAGTTTAGTTGATGCAGTGGAAACTATTACTGACACAGTTTAGTTGTTACAGTGGAAACTATTACTGACACAGTTTAGTTGATGCAGTGGAAACTATTACTGACAGTTTAGTTGTGCTGCAGTGGAAACTATCACTGACACAGTTTAGTTGTTACAGTGGAAACTATTACTGACACAGTTTAGTTGATGCAGTGGAAACTATTACTGACACAGTTTAGTTGATGCAGTGGAAACTATTACTGACAGTTTAGTTGTGCTGCAGTGGAAACTATCACTGACACAGTTTAGTTGTTACAGTGGAAACTATTACTGACACAGTTTAGTTGATGCAGTGGAAACTATTACTGACACAGTTTAGTTGTTACAGTGGAAACTATTACTGACACAGTTTAGTTGATGCAGTGGAAACTATTACTGACACAGTTTAGTTGTTGCAGTGGAAACTATTACTGACACAGTTTAGTTGATGCAGTGGAAACTATTACTGACACAGTTTAGTTGATGCAGTGGAAACTATTACTGACACAGTTTAGTTGTCGCAGTGGAAACTATTACTGACACAGTTTAGTTGTTACAGTGGAAACTATTACTGACACAGTTTAGTTGTTACAGTGGAAACTATTACTGACACAGTTTAGTTGTTGCAGTGGAAACTATTACTGACAGTTTAGTTGTGATGCAGTGGAAACTATTACTGACACAGTTTAGTTGTTACAGTGGAAACTATTTCTGACACAGTTTAGTTGTTACAGTGGAAACTATTACTGACACAGTTTAGTTGTGATGCAGTGGAAACTATTACTGACACAGTTTAGTTGTCGCAGTGTAAAAGGAAAACAACCTCTCTGTTTCTGCAGGGAGTCGGGACACCTGCTAACTGCTGTTTTTTGCTGATTTATGGTCGTTCAGAACTGGTTCTTACAACATGCTGTCCGACCATGATGGAAATCAAATGTATTTATAGTTGAAGACTTACAGCAACAAACATCTTGTACCCGACGGTTCAGGATGAATACACGTAGCGTTACATTCCTAGAGGAGTTCCCAGTTTATTGGAGGAACTCTGGAAGAACTTGTAGAGAACTGTGTTCTGTTGCTCCAGGAGAACAGCAAATTCATCCACATATTTCTGCAATGTCACAGCCACTAAAGAGCTACAACTAAACCTCTCAGCATCATCAGAGATATCAAAAGGATGCAGTCTGTCATCGAACAATGTTCTCCCATAAATAGTTAAAAAATGTTCCTGCTGTTCCACCATTAGTGTCTCCCGTCTCTGTAAACCTTCTGCTGCGGCAACGGTTGATAAGGAATAACTTCCTTAATTCCTAGGTTATTAACCTCATGGGGTCTGTGTGGTGTAAATGTATCAGTCTGTGCAGCCCAGAACATGTGACCATGACACAAACATGTCAACATGTCCGTGTAATAGAAACAGAACTGATTTGGGTTATATCAGCCTTTATTGTTCTGGGTGGTTGCTATGGTGTTGCTAGGTGGTTGTTAGTTGGTGTCTAGGATGTTTTAAGCTCATAATGGATTATTTACTGTGTAATTGGAGGAATCTAATGGTTCATTTTTAGGACATTCTTTCATTCATTCAATTTAACTTAAGATTTAAATTAGGAAGTTAATCTACGCTTCACATCGCTGGTGCAACAGGCCTCTGCTCACCACATCTCACCTGTCACCTGTCTGTCTGGACCAGTTTCAGGAAAAGAAAAGGGGTGTGCAGGTGAGGATGACATGATGAAAGGATGAAGTGTGAAAGACGAAGAGTCGTCCTCCTCCAAGTCAACAAGCTGAACTTTGAGTCCACATGAAGAGTCTTTAAACTCGTCTGTTCACATTCAGTGTTTCTCACTAAAACTCGTTTATTTTAAATCCTGCTTTGTTTACATCGTGTTATACCAGTGCACCTTCCTGCAGAAAACAGTAAACACGGACGTAAACAAAGCAGAATCCATTATTTATTCGCATTAACAATGACATCATGAAGTCAACGAGCTGTTAGGAACAGCTGATACATGGACCTTGAGCTCATCTTAAATCTGAGCTTTTGATCATATCTCATGAGCTTCATCAGCAGATGCAGTTGTCACTAAAAGGACCTCTTGTTCACTTTGGGGTTCAAAATTCACTCTTAAAACAAACAGGTCAAACTAAACAGCTGGGCATCTCAGTTTCCTGATGAAGATCACATGAGACGACTGAAAGCTCCAGAACAGCTGCTATAACGGACCCTGTGGTGAGACTGTTTCCTCCCAGACTTCTCCAGGTTTTTACTGCCGGAGCACTTTGCAGAACTCCTGAACCCGACGGACTCGTGGTCCAGAGAGGAAGCAGCGCTCGGGGACTCAGGAGGACTACAGCTCTTTAAAGGGGACCTCTAGTGGAGTCACAGAATAAAAACAGAGCTGGGAATGAGCATAACAGGCCCCCTTAATTTAGACTCAAACCAGTGTCGGAAGCTCGAGTTTTATAGCAGAAACACTTCAGACGGAGCAGGTTTACATTCAGGTGGTCTCACTGCAGAGAGACGAGGAGGAGAGACGACAGGAAGGAAGCAGCTGAAGATTCAAACATCAGAGAGAAGCTCAGTAACACTACAGCGACAGACACCAACACACCAACACACTGTTAGACTCAACACCACCTCAGGGACCTACTTCCTGTTACCTGGCGGTTTTCATGTTCGTACCTCTACCGTCGTCTTTCCTGAAGCCGAAGCCGCCGCCTCCTCCTCGCTCTTGCCTTCGTCCCTCTGCGATGTCCACCCTCAGTGACCTTTCACCTAGCAACTGCAGGGGTCAGAGGTCAGGTTAGGAACTGCTGCAGACAGTGTCAGCCTGCAGGACAGAAACTATCGATCAGATACTCACAGCGCCGTCGTACGCCAAAGCTTCTTTTAGAGATTCCAAATCTTCAAACTCGACATAACAAAAACCTGGAAGAGACGAAAACACACAGGACACGATGTGTTTACAGACCAGCAGAGACCAGCAGAGACCAGCAGACTGCAGACCAGCAGACTGTAGACCAGCAGACTGCAGACCAGCAGACCAGCAGAGACCAGCAGAGACCAGCAGACTGCAGACCAGCAGACCAGCAGACTGCAGACCAGCAGAGACCAGCAGACTGCAGACCAGCAGACTGCAGACCAGCAGACTGCAGACCAGCAGAGACCTGCAGACCAGCAGAGACCAGCAGACTGCAGAGACCAGCAGACTGTAGACCAGCAGAGAGCACAGTAACATCTGTGATCCAACATTAAACAGGAAGTTGATGCGACCAGACTTCTCATATGAGTTCAGGTCTGAACACATCTACGTATCAATAGCGCCACCTACTGACAACAGGAAGTCAGCCTTATGTGACAAACATCTGATTTACATGAAACTTATATGACACACAGCAACTTGATATAATTAGTAGGTGTCCTCTAGCGCCACATAGTGGACACAGGAAATAGTAGTTATCACCTACATGCGATTGCTGTATCATGTTTATATGACAGGCTGGGACTTTGGAAGGTTAACTGGTTTGAGTGGGCAGATATGGAGATAATTCCAGTCAAAGACTCGGGACAGCAGAGAGGATCTGCAGCTGAGAAGGTTTACTGTAGACTGTGCAGAAGACATTCATAGACTGAATCAGTGTTTGTGGTCTACAAGGGAGGAATAACACATAAACTTTATTTTCTCTTTACTGGACTTTGTTTGAAGCTCAGTGATAAATAAAAACTATATAAAGCATTGAAACTATGAAACACAGTACTGTAAAAAAAAAAAAGAAACAACATAAATGTGAGTTAACGTTACTTTCAAAATAATCAAGTCATTTCCTGCTCTGCTGTGATGATGTCAGCGCTCGTTAACCTGCTCGTTACGGCTGGGCAGCCAATCAAACTGCCTGATCATCGCTGCTGGCAGCTTTGAAAAGTGCTGAATAAATAGTCATTATTATTATTATTATTATTATTATTATCATTATTATTAAAAAGCAGTGATTGGACTGACAGACTGGGAGGCGGGCCTACCTGCCAGATGGTTGATCAATCAGCTGATTGATCGGACGCAGCAACACGTTCAGGGTTCAATCAGGTTAAATCTGTAGCTGCACCTTCATTCTGTCTTTTATAAACACCGTCACAGCGTCGAGCCAAGAGTCAAGTCTTCTTCTTCTTTGATTACTTGCATTAATTGATTATTTGCATTAATGATGACATCATGACGCAACATGAAGCTGTTACATCAACAGTGTCGCCTCGATGTCCATGGAGCAGTTGTTCCCGAGCTTTTGATCGTATCACATGATCTTCATCAGCAGATAAAAGGATCAAACTAAACAACTGCTGATGAAGATCACGTGAGACGACTGAAAGCTCCAGAACAGCTGCTATAACCTTTCCGGGCTTTGAGACTCAAACTACGGAAGCCTGCTGGGACCAAACCAGACACCCCGCCCCCCCCCCGCCCCCCCTCCTGACCTTTGAACTTGTCTGTCTCTTTGTCTCTGACGAGCCGGACGCTGCGGATGTTGAGCTCTTTGAAGATGATGTCGATGTCTCCCTGCACTGTGTTGAACGGCAGGTTTCCAACGTACGCCGTGAACGGAGGCTCTGATGGCAGCTCCTTCTGCTTCCTGGGGCCTCCGGGACCGCCGCCGCCACGGGGCCTGACGGGGGAGACAGAGAGCATCATGGGTGATGGAGTACAGTACTGAACATTAACGGACACACTGTAGTCTGTACATTCACTGCCAGACTGACCACTTCCTGCCGCTCGCTGTCTCCCAGCTGCTTCACTCACGCTACCTTTGCTGTATTAACGGAGTTACGCTACCAGCTGTTTCCCCGGTAACGACACACAGGTGGACTCACGTTTCGCAGCTGTTGATTTCCAAATGAACAGATATTTGGCTTTATTTTGGCATTAAACATATTTTTTTGGCCTGGCGGAGGTTCTCAGAAGGACTCAGTGAGGCCTCGTTCAGCGGACAGCTCTACATACAGGTCTAAACACAGCTGATCACTCAGACCACATTCAGAGGTGGTCTGGGCCGCATGTGACCACATTCTTTTAGCAGTGTTGACGCAAAGTGTTAATTAAAGAGCGATATGAAGCCTGATCAACACACGTCTCGTCCTGCAGC
>NC_058111.1:340000-377500 GCF_914725855.1 Thunnus albacares | reverse complement strand
AAAGACACAAAAATTCAAGCAAATAGCGATGAATATTCAAACATCAATGTAGACAATAAGAGAAACGACCAGGATGGATGGAGGAATTACTGACACATTTAAAAACACAAACATGAACTAAAACTAATCCTTATAAAATTTGGCACTGATTAATTACATTATGAATTCACATTTTTTCAAGTCAAAACAACAGTTAGGATCCCAAAATGAACATTAAAGCTGTGTTTCTTGCTGTAATCATTCCTCCTGTTCATACTGACCATTAGAAGATCCCTTCATAATGACCTTACAATGGAAGTGATGGAGGACAAAATCCACAGTCTGAAGCTAATATGAAGCTTCAGCGTCCAAATGAGTCAAATCAAGTAGATATCTTTCAACGTTACAGTCTTTTTAGTGCCAAAGTTCCTCTTTTTGTTACTATACTTCCACCTGCAGCTCAACAGGGAAACACTGTCCGAGGAAACACAAAGAGGGAATTTGATGCTAAAAAGACTGTAAATGTGTCAGATATCCACTTGATATGACTAACTCAGACTGCTGAAGCTGAATAGAAGCTTCACACAGACTTTAAATGACTGTGTGGACACACTGTGGATTTTATCCTCCATCACTTCCATTGAAAGCACATTTGAAGGATCTTTTAATCACCAGTATGAACAGGAGGATTACAGACACCTGACTGCTGGTTTAACTGGGAACACTGTGAACTCGTTAAGTGTTACAGACATAAATGTGTTTTAAAGCCTTTTAGTTACTGGAAGATTCAGTTGTTCTTATTAAATTAGCAGTCTAGACCCAGAAAATTATAATCTAAAAATGAATAAATGAATGAATTTAGATTAGTGAAAACAATGCAATCCAAATCCATCCAGCTGATTATTGGAAAGACAGAGTCAATCACTGCTCATACACTTAAAGAATAATACAAAATAATTAAAGATGGTTAATTGATTGTGAGAATCAATCAAACAATAATTGTTGGGTATCACAGGAGCTGAAGGGAAGTTTTAATGAAAGGAACATGTTCTTTTGCAACGTTCAGTATTATTTTCTGATCAAAGAGAACTTGAAAGCAAAGATAGATTTAAAAAGTAAGATAAGAATATTTTCGAGGCCTAAATGCAGTAACAGCCAGTGAAAAGGAACTTGACACTTCCTGACACATGCTGATCGCTTGGAGGCGCTGTGAGATGCTTTTATTCTCACTGCAGTCAGCATCAGCACAAATCAGTCCACTGCATCTTATTGTTTTACTCTTCACACGTGTATGTTTTACTACATTACTATGTAGTTTGATGCAATAGTGTTTTATTACTGTATTTGTTCTATATGTTGCATGTTCTTGTGCTTCTTTTATTCTATTCTAACTTATTTTAGCTTATTTTATACTTGCTACTGCTGCTACATATTTATTTCTATAAGCAGAGACCTACTCTGCCTGTACACGTCGTCTACTTCACATCAATGTATTTCTTGTGTACAAGAGTTAAATTGTCACTAGAGGAAAAGTCAGCAGGTCGATCACCTTCAGAGAGTTTAATTTAAATGTGTTTAGTTGAGGATTATACTACACAAAAATCACTAGTGGAGCAGAATTACTGATTAATCCACAAATGAACAAACAAACAAAAAATAAATGTTTTCATTAGTTACTGAAGGTCGACAGGAAACAGTGAGAAGATTGAGCAGCGTGTGATTCACTTTCAGCCTTTATTACCAAGATCTTTGTTTACATTTCTGTTATTATATGTAAAAGCTATAAACATGTGAAACAAATATTATAAATCTGGTCAATCTCTCTTCCATGCAGTTTGTCAGGTGGATGATGTTTAAAGCACAATAAAGTTTGTAACAGCAGAGTTTTTAAATTAACGTTCAAGCAAACCATACAGTCATTGCAGGTATTCAAAAGTGTGTCTGATGTAGATGAGAGCAATTCAATAGCATAAAATAAGAAACCCATAATGATTTTTAGCTATTAGGAGCCAAAATCCTTTTCTAGTCAAATAAACAATTATGTTATTTCATTGCTGATCAACCATCGGCATTGTTATATAGAAAAAATAAAGAAATAGGGACTGATGAGTGGAAAAGTCTGCTAGCTGCTAGGCTAATTTATACAATGTAAAATGCCATAGACTTATGCTAACAATATTAGCATGTTACAGGCTAACATTAAATGAGGACTTCCTTGGCTTTCCAGTATGTACTGCTACTACTACTTCACACAACTTTAACTTTTAACACTATAACTGTAGACTTTATCCTTAACTAACATGTGTTTGTACGTCTGTGGCAAACATTTCATCACAGGTTAGTTAATCTAACAACAGATCTCTTCTTTTACAGTCCATACCTCTTCAGGGAAGTAAAGAAATTCGTGCACTGGGTTTTTTTTTATTGTTTGACATTCACAATGAGACACAGCAGCGTTTAGTTTGTCCAGCTTAGCTCTGGCACTTTTACAGCAGTAGTTTTCACCCAAAAGGGAGCGTGGTTGTCTTGGCAACAGGGAAGTGATGTATGCCCGCTCTCATCTATTTAGTTTTGAGGTGTTTGAACATTTTCATACATGAGACAAAATATTATAAACATATTTTAATATGAAATTAATCTGACAGCAAATAAGTGGAATAAACATCTCTGACCCAGAAACAGTAACAGATGAACATGAGAAGGACTTTTGCTGCAGTCGTGTTCACTTCCAGTACCTCCAGGAGGTTCATGTTATTCTTGTGGAGGCCTGATTTAAACCTTGTGTGCTGCTATTTTAGGTGTTTGATTGCTCTCTGAGGTCTTTGGGCTTCATGCAGCAAAGTTTTACAAAAGTACACAGTTATGTTTAGAGCACTTGTCTTGAAGATCTTTAACAAGTCTAGAAGTCTTGAAGATCTTGAACAAGTCTAGAAAAAGTCTTGTAGATCTTCAACAAGTCTAGAGGAAGTCTTGTAGATCTTGTTTACAAGATCTTGATTACAAGATGTCTGTGAGATCTCTACAAGATTTACAAACGTCTCCTGGACTTCGACAAGATCTACAAGAATTCTTGCAGAACACTTATAGGATGTTTAGAGGAGTGACTTAATCCTTGTAGATCTTGTACAGGTCTAGCAGAGGTCATGTTTCTCCTTCAAGATCTCACAGATGTCTTGTTGGTCTTGTAGACCTCTTGAAGTGCTTTTGTAGGACCTGTAAGGATTCAACACAGCTCTAGTAAATCTAGACCTCTTGCAGAATGCTTGAAGGATTTAACATGACTCTTGTAGGTCTTGTAGACCACTAGCTGGCTGTGTAGAGGTCTTTCAGATCTTTCAGAGGTCTTGTAGATTTAGTCTAGCAGTTGCTCTTGATGTGATCTTGCTGACACCTTCTAGGTCTTGTAGACCTCTTCTAGAGTTCTGGTAGACATTTAGCAGAGGTTTTGCAGCTCTTGTAGAAATCTTGTAGACATTGTAAAACTTTTACACCTCTGGCAGGGCTCTTGTAAGGTGGTTTAGAGATTCAGCACAGGCCTTGTAGATCTCACGATGGTCTTGTAGATCTGTCAGATATGGATGATGAGTTACTGGGAAGACATCCATCACAAAGTCCACTTGTTCTTAATTTCAGCAGCTGCCTGGTGTGTCTGGTTCCTCGGGGATCTCCTTCAGGTTTGGTGGGGGGGAGTCACTCTGTGGTGGTGAGGGTCTGGATCCACGTTTTCGCAGCTCACTGGGCGCGACGTCCTCACCAGGAATCATGATTTTCCCAAGAGACTGGAAGCATAGAACACAACACTGGAACCAAACTATGACTGAAACTACAAAATCTGTAATTACACACTGTGAAAATCTATAATATACATTAAAACATTAACTATAACTAATATTACACCAAACTAGAGCAACATAATTCAACAAATCTGTTTTATTTGAGTGTCTGTTGAAATTCCATCGTTCTTGTTCTACCTGGTTTTCAGCCAGCGCCTCTTTAGCCATGTAGTGCTCCCTCTTGATCTTCAACTCCACCTCCTCGGGGATGTCAGGGACCATCATGTCGATCAGATGGCCGAAGAAGAAGACCACATGCTGAGGAAGACAGGGAGAACCTTTATCAGGTCACAAACTCACCTGCAACCAAACTGTGTCTTGTTCTCCTGCTAACTAATCAACATCTCATAAAGCATGTAAGTGTGAGCTGTAAATTCAGACTTTTGTTTTTGCAGTAGTGTAAATGCACCAGCTGCATCTGTTTAAACCTGTTCAGTATGCCCTGCCCCCCCACTGCAGCGTGACGGACCTCGAAGATGATGACAAAACTGAGTCGTATGGCGAGGAGGTGAAAGTACTCTGGCAGGTATTCTCCGTTTTCATCCCTGAAGCCGTGATACCTGCAGACAGAAACAACAACAATGCCAGAAATGTCATCATCAATAATCAAGTAATCAACCAACATTTGTGCCACATGGACTCCCACTACGTGTTGCTGTAGTTCCAGCAATGTTGCCTACCTGCAGGATGTATGTTGGTGTTGCTGTGGATGCGTGGAGGTGTTGCCTACCTGCAGGATGTATGTTGGTGTTGCTGTGGATGCGTGGAGGTGTTGCCTACCTGCAGGATGTATGTTAGTGTTGCTGTGGATGCGTGGAGGTGTTGCCTACCTGCAGGATGTATGTTGGTGTTGCTGTGGATGCGTGGAGGTGTTGCCTACCTGCAGGATGTGTTTTCGTGTTGCTGGCTGTAGTTGCGTGGAGATGTTGCCAGGGTGAAGTTGATGAAGCCGCTCAGTGAGCTGTCTCTAGTATAGCGGTAGTAGAGACGAGGCAGAAAGGACGAGGTGAACGCTATGAGAAAAGCCTGAAAACACAAAACCAGAGTGAGTTTTGAAAACAGGCAGATTCTCCTGGCTGCTGATTGTCTGATTGAAGTGACAAAGTCTCTGGTTGGTCCTGACAAAGACAGACATGCAGGAACACGTTGAGTCTTACGTTGCTGAGGATGGCCATGTGTGTGATGAACTGCAGGATGGGGAACCAGATGCCGATGTCCTGAGCTCGCTCCGCCACCGGGCGGCGATATTCAGTCACAAACTTCTGAGCGTCCAAACGAATCTCCACCCAGTTATTAACGAGAGCGAAGAGAGGAGCAAGAGGACACGCCGCCACAAAGATGGTGATGAAACCAAACTGAAGGACTGAGGAGGATTTACAAGGAGGTTAAATTAAACCAGATTTATGTAAAACACTACGTCTCCCAGGATGCTTTAGGCCACAATTCTCTCGTCTGTGGTTGAGCACCGGGAGTATAAATCCAACACTCACCCATCTCCAGGTACTCGCTGAAGAGTCCCTCACAGACCAGCAGCTGGTAGTCTGCCTCCCAGGGGAATATCTCCTCTGTGTCTTTCACCTCCTCCTTCACCTCCTTCTCCCCCCTCTGCACCTCCTTCTCCTCTAGCCTCGGGCTCAACTTCCTCTTCTGCCACCACGCCATCAACTTCCTGCCAAATAATGAGCCCACCTTCAGTTTCATTTAGAAAACAAAACTCATCTACATGTTTAATTAAAAGGTCACATGACGGAGTCCCGACGACCACCGTCATCAGGTCAAGATGAAGATCGTTGCACAGTTTTCTTATCTTGATCTCTTGATTAAATATGTAGTTCTAACAAAATATCATCTTGTTCCCCAAGTTATAATCTCTCAGTCTCTCTCAGTGTGTGTGTGTGTGTGTGTGTGTGTGTGTGTGTGTGTGTTGTTTACGGGCTGATGAACTCCTGGATGTTATTGATCAGCTGTTTTCCCACCATGATGACCAGCAACTCCTGGGCCAGTTCAATAAGACATCCACCTGCTCCACACTGTAACACACACAGTATATAAACACATTTATATACAACAGTTTCTCTTTTTCTTTTCCTGCTGGGTGAAATCATCATCATCATCATCATCATCAGTAAAGCAGTATAACGGACTCACTTCTTCGTTGCGGACTCCAAACAGAGTGTGGTAGTTTCCGGGGTAACCGGCGAACCTGACAGACATCAAACCAACAGTTTTAGTTTCATCATCAGCCTGCAGGAGACGCTGTGCTTCTGTCAGCTCGCCACTTGGATCCCAACTGAAATAACTCAACAACGTTTGGACGGATTGCTGTGACATTCGTTTCACACAGTCATGTTCCCCTCAGGATGAACATTAATAATCTGATCTGCCGTCATCTGGTTAAACTGTCTTTGGTTTACGAGCAAACATTCCCATCAGCCTCAGTTGTACTTTGTGTTTACTGTTAATTAACGGGACAGAGTGAAGAAACAAAACAAGAAGGAAAAATGAAAATGGAAGAATAAAAGGCCTGTTCTGATTGGTTGGACTTGTGAGGCCTGTTCTGATTGGTTGGACTTGTGAGGCCTGTTCTGATTGGTTCCAGCTGTGCTCACCTGCCTTTGAAGAAAGCGATGTAAACTGGAGACGAGTAGAAGTTGACGAACTGGAAGATGAAGACTTTGAGGATAAACATGTCTTCGTATTTAGTCTGAGTGCGATGCATTTCTGACATAAACACACAAACAGCATCATCATGTGACTGAACATACACACTACATACAAAATACACACTGGAAATACAGAATAAACGCACACTGCACTTGCTGACATTCAAAGTTCATTCTTAAGAAAGCAAAGTCCACTTAGTAGCTGTTGTGGAGCTTTCAATCATATCACATGAACTTCTTTAGCACATTAAAGGGAGGGTTCACAATTTTTCAAGTGTGTCTTAAAAATGTAGTGCAAAAATGCATTTAAAGTCTGTGTGAAGCTTCTATTCAGCTTCATCAGTCTGAGTTAGTCATATCAAGTGGATATCTGACACATTTACAGTCTTTTTAGCATCAAATTCCCTCTTTGTGTTTCCTCGGACAGTGTTTCCCTGTTGAGCTGCAGGTGGAAGTATAGTAACAAAAAGAGGAACTTTGGCACTAAAAAGACTGTAACGTTGAAAGATATCTACTTGATTTGACTCATTTGGACGCTGAAGCTTCATATTAGCTTTACATTCACTAGCCAAAGCCTTGTGCACCAGTTTCTCTCTTGTGTCTTGTTTGTAAAATGTTGTAGTGTTTAGTACTTGTAGCTGTAGTATTAGTAATAAATGTTTATGTAACTAAAGTGAACTTGTTTGTGTTTTCTTGTGCATCTCAGTCACTGAACCTTAAAAGACCTTAAACCCTCGCAAAATCATAATTATGATTGATAATAATCATAATTTTAATTGACCTCTCTTGTGTGGCCAACAAGGAGGACTGTTTCCCTGTTATTACACCTGCTCTAATATGAGTTATGTCACTGGACAAATAATTTCATGTTGGAGTTGTTGCACTATAATAACTCATAATTCCCCAATAAAATCATAAAGCTATTTCAGTGCACAAATTCCTACATTTTATTATTTCATTATTATTATTCCCTTACTCGTATTATATTTTTGTTATTCTATGTTGTGTTTGTGGGAGCAAACACAAGGACAAATTCTTTGTATGCTGCACACTTGGCTCATATACAGATTCTGATTCTGAAAACATGTTTTAAGACAGACTAGAAAAACCATGAACCCATCCTTTAAGGACTTCTTCTTCTTTCTTTGAATGTTTTCATTCGCTAAAAGTGACGATAATAAAACGACCATAATGTGGCAAATGTGGCAAAAAAAGTGTAAAACTGGGGGTGAGGATGAAGGTGTGACTCACCCCAGCGGGTGAGGATGTGGGCCAGCGAGGTGTAAACCCGAGACAACATGAGGATGACCAACAGGTTCAACACCGATCCTGAAATACTGGCGATCCTCCCAGCCTGAGTGTAGAAAAACGAAGCGTTCAGGTTGACTTTAAAAAGTTATGAATATGAATAACATTGTGTCCCTCAGGGAAGTGTCCTGGAGCCTGTGTTTATTTTAATTACATCTTATTTATATCTGTATTCACTGATTGTCTGTTTACTTGTTTTCAGCAGACAAGTCTGTAAACACAACATCTGACATAATATTAGCTTATAAAGTGGTTAACATGTTAGCAAACAGCCGCAGCAGATACAGCCCTACATGATCAGGTTTGGTCTCCACCAACAACAAACAGACTGGAGGTGGGAGGAAGCTCTTGTTTGTACTCACAGCGACACTGAAGAAGGTATTGTGAGACCTGTAGATGATGATGCTGAGGATGGTGCGATACAGAATGATGGCGATGAGGAACATCAAGACGACCACCACCTGAAACAGGAAGCGCAACTTACTGATTCACAAACACAACCTGTGTGGAAGGACATTCAGTCTCAAATCCTGGTTTTCTTTCTGACATTTGGAATAAAGACGTCAGGTAACGTTCTTCCATGTCATCAGTTTAACGGCCCTGGCCGTAGTGCAGATCTGTCTCTGTCTGATTGGCTGGTTCGGTGGGTTCGGCCTGGGGAGTGTCTACTGCTGATTGGTCTGCTGCTGATTGATTGTGAAATAGTAACCAGCTAACTGTCTGTTTTCTCCTGTTTTTGTTTTATCCGAGGGAGTTCAGTACATGTCTTTGTTTGTTGGTTTGTCTCACCTGGTTAATCAGCCCTTCTTGTGGACATAGATTTCTTTGTTCGTTGCTTTAGCCTTGGTTCACCCTGAACACTATTGCTTCAGTTTATATTCAGTTGTTTTCACTTGTAGCATCATCACTTTATACAAATAAATTTTATATTTAATGTAACTTTCTGTTTAGACTTTGGTTTGGGGACCGGGGAGGGAACGACTTTTAATTTAAGTGGTGCTCCCCTAGAACGGGGCGTAACAATCACGCCTTTCATATCAGAGTGATGTGAGGTCAGAGGTCAGGGGTTGGAGGTCAAGAGTCTCACCATGATGATGATGACCATGCAGCCGGTCAGAGTTCTGTTGATTCGTTTATTTTCAGGGAAGTAAGGTTCCTCTGCTCCGGTCACCGGGTTCCTCATTGTCATTGGTGCCATGGCGGTGAACTCTGGCCGAGGTCGCTCCTGTGGGGGGGGGGGGGGGGATCAGAGGTCACATTTTAACCAACCAATCACTGCAGTAGCTGATCGAAGTCCACTCAAAGTGCTCCATTGAGGGTTCAGTATTCAGAGCACAAATACCCTGAAATAAAAAAATCCCAACTCAATGTTCACTTACTTAACTATTCCTGAAGCTTTCAACCATATCCATCTGCTGAGGAAGCCCCTGAGATACTACTGAAAGCTTCAGGAATAGGTAAGTGAGTGAACATTGAGTTTAGAATTTCTATCACATCTTAAAAACTTCAAATGACTGTTAGTTATCCATAGTGTGAGTCAGGTGTGAATCAGGTGCGAATCAGGTGTGAAACAGGCGTGAATCAGGTATGAAACAGGTGTGAATCAGGTGTGAGTTAGGTGTGAATCAGGTGTGAGTCATGTGTGAGTCAGGTGTGTATCAGGTATGAATCAGGTGTGAATCAGGTGTGAATCAGGTGTGAGTCATGTGTGAGTCAGGTGTGAAACAGGTGTGAATCAGGTGTGAAACAGGTGTGAAACAGGTATGAATCAGGTGTGAATCAGGTGTGAGTCAGGTGTGAGTCAGGTGTGAATCAGGTGTGAATCCGATGTGAAACAGGTATGAATCAGATGTGAGTCAGGTGAGAGTCAGGTGTGAATCAGGTGTGAAACAGGTATGAATCAGGTGTGAGTCAGGTGAGAGTCAGGTGTGAAACAGGTGTGAATCAGGTGTGAAACAGGTATGAATCAGGTGTGAGTCAGGTGTGAATCAGGTGTGAGTCAGGTGTGAGACAGGTGTGAGACAGGTGTGAGTCAGGTGTGAGACAGGTGTGAGACAGGTGTGAGACAGGTATGAATCAGGTGTGAGTCAGGTGTGAATCAAGTGTGAGTCAGGTGTGAATCAGGTGTGAGTCAGGTGTGAGACAGATGTGAGACAGGTGTGAGTCAGGTGTGAGACAGGTGTGAGTCAGGTGTGAGACAGGTGTGAGACAGGTGTGAATCAGGTGTGAAACAGGTATGAATCAGGTGTGAGTCAGGTGTGAATCAGGTGTGAGTCAGGTGTGAATCAGGTGTGAGTCAGGTGTGAATCAGGTGTGAGTCAGGTGTGAGACAGGTGTGAGTCAGGTGTGAGACAGGTGTGAGTCAGGTGTGAGACAGATGTGAGACAGGTGTGAGTCAGGTGTGAGACAGGTGTGAGTCAGGTGTGAGACAGGTGTGAGACAGGTGTGAATCAGGTGTGAGTCAGGTGTGAATCAGGTGTGAGTCAGGTGTGAGACAGATGTGAGTCAGGTGTGAGACAGGTGTGAATCAGGTGTGAGACAGGTGTGAGTCAGGTGTGAGTCAGGTGTGAGACAGGTGTGAGACAGGTGTGAGACAGGTACCTCGATGTCCATAAACTCGGAGCAGTCCCAGCGGAGAGACAGAGTCGAACAGGTTCTCTTCCAGTACTCCAGGAAGGTGACGGCCCACAGAGACATGAAGACGCTGAGAAACACCGTCCCTCCATTATCAAACAGAAGCCCCGCCTACACACAGACACACAGGTCAGGTGTGAGACAGACAGACAGACAGACAGACAGACAGACAGACAGACAGGTGAACAGACAGACAGACAGACAGACAGACAGGTGAACAGACAGACAGACAGACAGACAGACAGACAGACAGACAGACAGACAGACAGACAGACAGGTACCTTGTAGGTGAAACAGATGCTGGAGTAGTTCCAGTAGGAGCAGATGTTACAGGTTGGACACATGATGAAATTATTTCCACTGTTACACACCTCCATCCTATGCACACACACACACACACACACACACACACACACACACACACACACACACACAGAGTTATTATAATAATAGTATTATTTACCTGTAATTAATTAATTAATTAATTATTATTTGTAATCTCATTATAAACACATTTACTAGTTAAATGTGTCTTTGTGAGTATGGATCAGGCAGCTCAAACAGTGCGGGAGGGACTGGTGTTAAACAGAGATGTGTTCCTTTCACATTATAATATTTTATCACTTTTTACAATATCTGATTTGAATTTAAAGGAATAGTTAGTATGTTTTGTAGCGGGGTTGTATGAGGTACTTATCCACAATCAGTGTATTACCTGCAGTAGATTTGGGTTGGCATGCCCCTCGAGTACCCACATGGAAGCTAAGCAATGTCACCTAAAAAAATCAATATCAGTTTGACTGTTTGCTATATTTAGAATATCATGTTAATAAGCTTGTCCAGTCCTGTTTCCTTCAGTTAAGAAATATTGCAAAAATAAGACCTATATCGTCCTGTATTGATCTAAAATGATCGATCCACACTTTCATGTTCTCTCGGCTAGACTAGTGTAACCTCCTCTACACCTGCCTCAGTCAGTCTGCTCTAAAACGTTTGCAGCAGCCAGACTTCTAACCAGAACCAGCTGTAGGTCCCACATCACCCCTGTTCCTGCTTCCCTCTATTGGCTTCCTGTAAAATTCAGAATCAAGTACAAGATCCTGCTGATTATGTATAAAGCACTCCATGACCTCGCCCCTACCTACGTTTCTGACCTCCTCATTCCACTTCTTGACCATCATGGTCCTCAGATCTCAGCCTTTTATCTGTCTCCCGCACTAACCGCAAAACAAAAGGTGACTGCACATTTGCAGTCTGTGGAATCATCTTCCACAATCTATTAGATCTGCTGAATCTTTGGACTAAAAACCCATTTCTATCAGCAAGCCTTTATATAGACCTCGCTTCCTGTTTCATTTCAGTTTGGTCTGTTTCTCTCTGTGCACTGTTGTGTTTTATACTGTAAACTACACTATTTTGTTAATCTATTTTTAAAAAAGGTTTTGCATGTGTGTTTGATTGTGAGGCGCTTTGTAAAAAGTGCTATATAAATAAAACTTTACTCACTTAAATTAGAATATTTTCACTGCTTTACCTTGCCATCAGACAGCCCTTTCCTTTGGCACCACATTTTCTCAACTGTAGATGCATGCTGTGCACTGTATTATTATTCTGACACAAACAGCTGATCTACTGCAGGTAACACACTGACTACGGATAACTACATCACACAACCCCATTTCAAAAAATCCAAACTATCTTTAACCTTAACTTCACTCTTGTGGTCTGTGTCAGCATCATATATGTTGTCAGTTTCATTTGCGTGCACACTAGGAGTGTACCTGAATCCAAAAGCATTATTTGGCAAAGCACAAATAGTGGGTTTTTCACAAACATTTATTTTGTACAAATATTTAAAAAAAATTTTGTTTGTTTTTGCGAGGAAAACAAACCCATGTCAGATACCAGCCTGCAGGTCAGTTACATCACTATCTCAGTGTCTCTCCTCTGCTCCGCTGTGACGTCTATCAGCAGGTCTCAGTGAGGGGAGTCACATCCACCTGCTACATGACGCACATTTCCTTATTTGGACATCAGTCGAGGAGTTGGGGGTGTCAGCCAGAGATAAAGCTGAACTACTGACAAACGCAAAGTGCTCCCAAGAGACTCTCCATAACCTGTTGTTCCCCTTCTCCTTTCCATAAAGCAAGAATCACCTTTGAAGTTCTTCCCTACATGTTACAGGCTGTGCTGTCTGTGTGTTATGGGTGTATAAATAGGTAGAGGTCTGTCTGCAGGGAGGCGATGAGTAAAGTTTTAGCTCAGTAGTCAGCGCAGTTATCTATGAACCTCCTTCATAAGGTAGTTTATTCATGAACACTTTAATATCCTAAAATTAAAAGCTTAATAAAAACAAAAACTGGATTTTTACACATATTTCCACCTTTATTTGAATACAAATACAAATATAAATTAAAGCTGCAGTGATGAACGGGCCCTCGCACCCTTGCACATGTCGGGCCGCGGCGCAATCGAAGGGCTTCTGTTACGGGCACGTAGATGTTTTCAGACCTATACTGACAGGTCTGACTTTACTAATTTACTCATTTTCATCAACGTGTTTCCTGTGTATTTTCTTAGTATACAGAAATATATAAAGTAGCACAAAGCTTATAATGTGATACAGGAACAGATCAGTGCTGAATACTAGAAAGACTGAACACTAAAAACATTCACAGATCTAAAAGTGAAGGTTCACATCAGAAAGTATGAATGCATGTATCAAATACATGACTTAAACACTCTCATCTATGTGCACGACATACAAAATATAGTCTACAAAGCTGACATGTTAACACTAGCGGTGCAACGGATCACAAAACTCACGGTTCAGATCGTATCACGGATTTGAATCAAACAAATAAAACTTTGTTTTCCATTTATTCTGTAACACACTTACAGCACGGAACTTTTGCCCAAGATGTCCAATGTTTAAACAAAATAAAATAAAATATATAAAATATTCAGTGTTCAATTATTGCAATATGAGGCATGATACCTTCCTCTTTTAAATACAGTAGTGAATGAAACAGCCTCTGTCCACATCAACAAAAGTTGATGATAACTTAGAAATATGAGCACATGTCTTGTCCTGCAGCTTGTTGACTGAGCCACCAAACAAACATTCACCGCTAACATCAGTTAGCAGCTAGATGCTAATTAGCTGCTCAGCTGCAGCACATCAAACAGCGTGTAAACACACCTACAGATGTCACTTCAGACCTGTTAGATGCCCTTTGGGCTCAGGCCCTAATAATTTTGCTGCCTCATCAAATATAAATACAAAAACAGATATTGGGCTCTCTGCACATCCCTAATGCCCACTGTTATGAGTCTTATGCTGGTTTTAATGGATTGTGAGATACTGATGACAATGATGCCATGAATTTCTCAACTAGATTTTTCTGAGCCCTCTGAATGACTTTACTGACCTGTTAAAACAAAGCTTGAGTTTAAAAGAAACAGTTTGTACTTACGCAGGAACATCAGTTGCCACGAGCCAAAACCCAACCAGGAAGATCAGAGTCCCAACGAAAGACGCTGGCAACAACCAGCCAGTGTAGAAACCTACAGTCAGAAACAGTTACCATAGAAACCTACGGTCAGAAACAGTTACCATAGAAACCTACGGTCAGAAACAGTTACCATAGAAACCTACGGTCAGAAACAGTTACCATAGAAACCTACGGTCAGAAACAGTTACCATAGAAACCTACAGTCAGAAACAGTTACCATAGAAACCTACGGTCAGAAACAGTTACCATAGAAACCTACAGTCAGAAACAGTTACCATAGAAACCTACAGCCAGAAACAACCATAGTAACTTTCAGTCAGAAACAGTCATTGTAGTAACCTACAGTCAGAAACAATTGCTGTAGTAACCTATGGTCAGAAGTAGTTACCATAGTAACTACAGTCAGAAACAGTTACCATAGAAACCTATGGTCAGAAGTAGTTACTGTAGAAACCTACAGTCAGAAACAGTTACCATAGAAACCTACAGTCAGAAACAGTTACCATAGAAACCTATGGTCAGAAGTAGTTACCATAGTAAATACAGTCAGAAACAGTTACCATAGTAACCTATGGTTAATACAGTTACCGAGCCAGGCAAAGTAAAGTGCTATCTTCTCTCCGAAGTACTCCCTGATGTGGTCCAGAGGTTGGTAACGTCTCCAGCAGGTCCACTTGGCCCAGTACGCATGCAGGATTTGTCTGAGACCCAGAGACTGGGGGGGCACCGGTGGGGTTGGCAGCTGGTATCCACCCTGTTCAGTGTAACAACAGAATATTAGGCTGATAGTCATCAGAGCCAGGAGGTCAATATGAATCATTAAAACTTCCATCGTACTGTAACAGACTGAGTTCATGTTAGTGTTAAATGTTGTGATGGTTCTGTGAGAAATGTTAGTTTACTTCAGACATTTGGTCTGCTGAGTTGCAGTACTGATATTTCCAGACTGTCAGTGAACATGTTGTTATCTTAGATGCTGTGAAGCCTGTCTGTCATGTGAGCTACCTGTAACAGTGATCAGCGGGAGATAACCCAATCTGTAATTGGCAAGGAGTTAAGGGGGGTGGTGCTTCTTCTTCCTGTTTTGGCATTTGGAGTTTAGTCGATGCTTTGAGAGGCTAAGTGTGAGAGGCTAGTGAAGAGTTATGGCAGTTCTTTTGTTGTTTTTTGGCTTTGGGTCAGTGTTAAGGGGTCAGCATCAGGAGCTCACCTCATGCAGCGGGTATGCAGCGGTGAAGACCTGCTCACTCAGCAGCCGGTCGATCCCAACCCTCCCCTTCTTCACTGATCCGTACGGAGTCCTGGCCAGGATCTCATACAGCTGGGGGACAGAACACAGTCACTGCAGTGATGCACACTGGACTAAAACAAGCGCCCCTCTGCTCGGTGTTAAAACTGTAGTGCTGATGTCTTCCTGGTGTTTCAATGGAGCTAAGCCAGCAGTTTCCCCCTGCTTCCATTCTTTGTGCTAAGCTAGGCTAACCATGTCTTTACCTACTTATTAAATGTTGTGCTGTCTTTTTAAATATCAATAAAGTTTAATAGAGAGCACAGAGGATCCAGGATGCCTCCCTGAGGGACGCCACATGTTACTGACTTTACATTTCTATCAGTTTTTAAATCCACTTTGCGGTGATGCTCTAGTCTGCTGCGGTGAGTCACACCATCATCACCATCCTCTTCATCCTCACGTAGTCTTAAACTTTTGACATAAAATAACTGTCACACTTTAGTCATTTTATTTTCAGTTTCAGTTTAGTTTTACTGCAAAAAATAAAGACAATTCAGTCTAAATGTAGTCAGTGAATTATAAGTTTTAGTCAATTATTTTTCATTTATTTAAGTCTTTAATATGACCTTTAAACAAACAATAACAGATGATTGGTTTGTATTTTTGTGTATTTGTATGTTTGTACAATTTGTATATTTGTCACAAATGAGGATTAGACAGTCAGGTGAAATGAGAAGGTAATTTAATGCAAAAGCAAAAACGTTAGTCCAAACCAGGTAACATATTCAAAGTGGCAACGCAGATAGGCATGTGATAAACAGGCAAACAGGCAAAAAGGTTCAGATAAAGGATCAGGATCAGATAGGATCAGGACGGCTAGAAAGCAAGTGTTCTATAAAGCAACTTCACCGATCCGGCAAAGAACAAAGAGAAAGAACCAGTACAAACAGTGAGGAGCTGATAAGGGAAAGGACAGCAGGTGCAGACAGTTCCTGAGCGGGGACAGGTGTGTAGACGGGGAAAGGAGGGAACCTCCGAGGGCGTCTGGTGGACAGCTTGAAGACGGCAGGTCTGGGGAGTTGGAGGAAAGAACATGGCCTGGGAGAAATGAGCTGTAAACAGAAAGAAGACAATTCAGAGGGCCGGAGAAGAGAGAATGTGGCTGCAGAGAGGAGTGTGTGTGAATGTGTGTGTGTGTGTGTGTGTGTGTGTATGTGTGTGTGTGTGTGTGTGTATGTGTGTGTGTGTGTGTGTGTATGTGTGTGTGTGTGTGTGTGTGTGTGTGTGTGAGTGAGTGAGTGTGTGTGTGTGTGTGTGTGTGTGTGTGTGTTGAGGAGGAGTCAGCGGCAGCATCCGTCTGCTGACTGAAACATCCTGTAATCTGAGAGGTCAGTGGATTTAAATCCGCGAGCCAATGAGAAGAGCCGCTGAGGTCCAACAATGTTTCTCCCAAAAACAGCTTGTGATCGTCGGCCGTCCGGTGATGAAGATTATTATTTCATTGTTTTGTATATTTTAAAGAAACGACGCAGTCTGCAGGCTTTATAGTTCATGTTCCTGGGTGGAGATTGATTTGACTTTATTCTGAGAATGAAGCTGTTTCATCAATATGCTCATCATCTTTCTGTCATCATGTCTGTATCAGACCTGCTGTATGTACGTGTGTGGAAAACAACATACATGACACCATAAATACAAAGAGACCTGAAAATCCGTTCAGGAGAGTTTCAGCCAGAAGAGATGAGGAGATGAAGATATGAAGAGATGAAGAGATGAAGAGATGAAGATATGAAGATATGAAGAGATGAAGAGATGAAGAGATGAAGATATGAAGAGATGAAGAGATGAAGAGATGAAGATATGAAGAGATGAAGAGATGAAGATATGAAGAGATGAAGAGATGAAGAGATGAAGATATGAAGAGATGAAGAGATGAAGAGATGAAGAGATGAAGATATGAAGAGATGAAGAGATGAAGATATGAAGATATGAAGAGATGAAGAGATGAAGAGATGAAGATATGAAGAGATGAAGAGATGAAGAGATGAAGAGATGAAGATATGAAGAGATGAAGAGATGAAGAGATGAAGATATGAAGAGATGAAGAGATGAAGATATGAAGAGATGAAGAGATGAAGATATGAAGAGATGAAGAGATGAAGAGATGAGGAGATGAGGAGATGAAGATATGAAGAGATGAAGAAATGAAGAGATGAAGATATGAAGAGATGAAGATTTTATGATTATTTGAGCTTTAAGATACTTTTGGAAAATGAGGTCAAGACTTTAGACCAGAAGCAGGATCTCATGATTATGGTTATTAATTATTAATTGGTGTAAATGCTGGAAAGCATTCACAACGTAAGTTTTTTGGCATGAAAACACTTCCACATGAATCAACATAGAAACTTCATCCAAACATCAAAACATTCAGTTCAGTTCGGACATGTGCGCTCATTCATGTCCTTCATACTTTCCAAAATATTCAATGTTTTCTGGCAGTTTTGTTCCATTCAAATGAAAAGATGGAATATTTTCAACTCTTCTCTTCTCATTCATACTTTCAGCTGCAAACTCTGAAATATTCCACATCTTTCGTAAATTTAAGGTATTATTCAACTTTTAAATCCCATTAAAACTTTTCAAACTTATATAATAGAAGTCGATTAGAGAAACATTTAAATCCACTCATCTTCAACATCTTCCAAATCATTCATACATTCACATAAAAACTTAATTCAAGCTTTAAACGAGTCTGAAGACTTTCAGCTACTAAACTTCTCTTCAGCTTTTTTATATTTTGTACGGTTTTTAGGAAACCATGGGTCATGTTTTACAACATTTTTGGACCGTTTCAGATTTTATAATGGGTGTGAATTGCGTGGAATGTTCAGGCCTACACATTATTATCTTACTCCCATAATTACACATCAAAATGTGTTCTAATAGGAATAGGACTCAGTTTGTGAATAAGTTGCCTGACAGCACAGAGAGTGCTGTCTAACAGTCTCATAGACTTCAATGTTATCTGAGCTCTGAAGCTCCTTAAAAACAGAGATGATGGTGACATTTAATTGATCACAGCTCCTTTATTTTAAATCATACAGACACATATATATCAGAGTTGCCAGCGAAGTCACTTATTAGAAGTTGTTTGATGAGTAATTTTGGTTTACGGGCTGAAATATTCCGATAGATATATGAATGTCTCACCCCTGCCGTAGGGGTGCCCTGTCACCATAGCAACCTGTGACTCAGTCTCTGGGCAGAAACTGACACACCTGTCTGTGATTGGCTAAATCAACGGTTAAATTCTCAGTCTACACACACACACACACACACACACACACACACACACACACACACACACTGTGAACACACACACACACACACACACAGCCCCATAGCCAGAACAAATTCAGTTTTCATAGGGGGGCCGGACCTTCAGGGTAATGATGCCAATACCACTATGTGACAAGAGAGTACTAACATATTAAGATAATGCTTAATAACCGGTCCTTTAATACAAAAACACACATTTGTTAATTACACTCTGAACAGAGAAACGTCTCACTCGATGTCTACGAGCGTTCACTAATACAAACCTAATGAACAAAAGCTGATTCATTTCACCAAAATGCCACAACATAACATACCAAGCCTTAGTTTAAATGAATTTGTAATCTGTCCTGAGCAGCATGGGCATTGTTGGCCTCAGTAGTAGTAGTACTCTTATACCTCACAAACAACAACAAACTACCAGCTTAGCTTACTGTGTCCTCTCCTGTAGTACTGCAAAAGTTACCTTCAACAATTCCAGATGCTGGTCCATCCTTAGCAATGCAACAAGCTAACAGCACAGAGAGAGAGGGAGTTATCACCACAACTAAAAAAACAGCTAATTTCTTAAGCAAACTCCTCCTTACAAATAATCGCATCATCACACAAGCTGTGTGCACTTCTGCAGCAAAGGGTAACAACGGGCGCGGTGCAAAACGCATGACAGCCGACAGCCACCACAAAACCAACAAAACTTCATGTATGCCTTCATGTATGCCTCTACTTCGTGACAACACACACCAAAGCAACCACTCATGATATTTACATAACGACCGCTGCGTTGGTAAATTTACATATCGACCGGTAATTCTACATAACGACAGTTTCCCCAAATAAACCTTAACTTATAAAACAGTGGCAGCAGCGACCAGAATAAAATCAGTTGGCATGGCAGCCTGTTAGATTTTAAATAATTTACCCTTTGATGATCGCATTCAGTTACTTGAAAACAAAGTCCTTGGTTTCCTGCACCAAATTAATATCTGGTGAAGGATTAACTCCAACATTTCATTAAAGGTTAACCTTAAAACACTAGCAGTAATATTACTCGCTCATAGCTTGTTTATCTGTTTATTTACAGCAGCGAGTTTAACATTTAACCTTGCGGGTCGCCGTTAATCTTGTGGTTATGTGCGGGATTTGATAGTTGATGGCAGGCTGCTAAATCAAAACAAAAGCAGCTTTTATCTGCAAAACATGTTTTCTTTTTATTAGAAAATTAATTTTGTCAAATGGAGGGTGCAACATAGCATAGATGGGTGTATATGGGGGGTGGGGGGGGCACGAGATGTGACTGCCCACACGTGCACACACACAGTGTAATTTCTGATTTTTAAAATAAAAGCCCAAGATAGTAACTTTATCATAACAGGAAAGTCAGGCTGAGCCAAGCTTTTCAAAATAAAAGCCCCCAACGGTCACTGTATGTTGACAGAAAACTAGGGATGACCTAGTTTTTCAAAATAAAAGTGCTTATAGTTTTACTTTTCTCAGGGCTTAGACCTCAGCTGATGTTTTATCTTTATTCCAACAAAGATAATTAATTTATGTTGATGCAGAAGCCTGATTAGTAGAGTTAAATCATTCAGTAGCTGTGCGGCTAAATATTATTTTGAATTTTATTTTTAAATTTCCTGCAGATCCTGAATCTGTCAGGCTGAACTTTGGGTAAAGATTTGCAACCAGATGATCAACAGTGAATATGTTTTGTCAAACAGAGAGGAGGAAGATTTTTATAGAATGAAAGTTGATTAAAGAAACATAAAGACCAGCTGAGTGTTGAAGGGTTCATCTCAACTCACCACCTGGTGTCTCTGGGTTGTCTTGAAGAACTTCTCTGTGTCTTCGCTGCCCAGGAACCTGCAAAGATACAAACACAAAACTAATGAAACACCTGGAAACAAACTGATCACATGTCTCTGTATTCAAACATTTAGTATTTTAGTTTTTTCAGATGTCAAACAGCCACCAACAAACGTTTTCAGCTGAACGTAAAGGAGGACATCTTTAACAGTAAAGACACATCAGACAGACAGACAAGGATGAGGAGGACAGGTGTGTTTTGACCTCTGCAGCTTGTTGGTCCTGAACTGACAGGTGTAGTAG
Source organism: Thunnus albacares (assembly GCF_914725855.1). Taxonomy (NCBI): domain Eukaryota; kingdom Metazoa; phylum Chordata; class Actinopteri; order Scombriformes; family Scombridae; genus Thunnus; species Thunnus albacares. Next base: position 356,892 of record NC_058111.1, on the reverse strand, counting down.
TCAGGTGGAGGGTTGGGGACATCCTGTATCAGAGGGTTGGGGAGGGACAGCTGCTGCAGCACCTGCTCAGACCAGTTAGGGTTTGGAGCGTTGACAACCTGCAGGACAAAGCGGACAGACTGAGGACACTCTGAGGACAGACTGAGGAAAGACTAAGGACACTCTGAGGACAGACTGAGGACACTCTGAGGACAGACTGAGGAAAGACTGAGGACACTCTGAGGACAGACTGAAGACAGATTGAGGACACTCTGAGGACAGACTGAGGACACTCTGAGGACAGACTGAGGAAAGACTGAGGACACTCTGAGGACAGACTGAAGAAAGACTGAGGACACTCTGAGGACAGACTGAAGACAGATTGAGGACACTCTGAGGACAGACTGAGGAAAGACTGAGGACACTATGAGGACAGACTGAAGAAAGACTGAGAACACAGAGGACACACAGAGAGCACTTTGAGGACAGACTGAGGTCACCTTGATGTCCTCTGCTGTCTCAGATCTGTACCTGCAGTGGGACTCTCAGGCTGATCTCCTCGGCGTAGTAACAGAGGACGCTCCACGGAGCATTGAGGAGGACAAAACAGATCCTCTTCTTCGGCTGGACAACCTCCCTCTGCAGGACAGAGGGACAGAAAGACAGAGGGATCTTTTTATTTCAACACTGTTCAGGGCGAATGGTACCAATAATTTCAGCCACGTCTGTACATCGAAAAGAGAATAAAGCCTTTGAGATGCGTTGCTACAGGAGGATTCTAGGGGTGACATGGAAAATGCATCGCACAAACTACTCGGTGGAACAGGTGATATGAAATCTGGCAGGGGCTCACGAACCGCTGATTGAAACTGCTAGACATCAAAAGTTACAATGGTTTGGACACATAACAAGAAAAAATTGGTCCAGCAAATCCTATCATGCACAGCGCAGTTGATTGATGAAAAGGTGCAGGAAGGCCGAGGGGAGAATCAATGACATACAGAAAGAGATGGATGGGGAAAGCAGTGGTAGAGACTGGCGGCAGATCAGGATGAAACGGGTGGTGGTGTCATCAAAGTGCCCCTACAGCCCTGGGCTGACCCGATTCTGCCTTTATCCTCAAAATATTCAAACTTTTTTCTCAAAGTATTACAACTTTTCTTCTCAGTATTAGCCAAGCTTAGCATATTAATGGACTCAAATATTACGACTTTTCTCCATTAAAAGCCAAAGTCATTTGAATCAGCAGTTAGCAGCTCCTGTCTGCAGTGTAACATGGACGTACAGATTACTGTCACTGGATTACTGTGATACCTGATCCTCAGGCAGGTCCTGCAGCCTCTTTCTTCTCTTGTTTCTAAGTGGATTTATGGAGCTTTATTGGCGATGATGATTGCCTCGGTGAGTGTGAGTCACATGTGATCTACAAAGTCTTAATCAATCCTGCATGCTAATTCTGATCAATAAATGAATTGATTGCTGTCATGAGATAAACGTGTTCCTGCTGCAGAATGAATGATAAACACACGACAAACTGTTTTGCTCACCTGCTCCTGCAGGAGTCCGGAGCGTCTCAGTCTGCTCAGAAACTCCTCCCTCCACTTCCTGTGGGTGGGGCTAACACCCGTGCTCTCCTCCTTCTGAGGGCTGTGAGGCTCCTCCCACACCAGCACAAAATCTGTCCAATAGGAACGCAGAGGTCAGAGTGTCACAGATATGATGTGCTCACTTTATCACCTGATGTTTTATGGTGATGGTTTTTTCTTTTACCTGAAGAAATAAAGTTAGTTACCATGACAACTTTGCTTCCTGATTCTTAACTGTCAAACTAATCAATAAAGAATAAAATGATCAGTAATAATGTGTCAGATCAGGTCTCTGCACCTGTTGAACCTGCTCAGGTGTGTCACAGGACAGAGGTCTGTTTGCTCAGGAAGCGTCTTCTCACCCTCTCGGCTAATATTGACTCAGCAGAGCGTTTATTTTACTCACCAACGCGAGTCGATCCGTCACTGAACACATTCCCATCCTGAGGCTGAACAGGTGCATCCTGGGAAATAACAACAGAGTGACTCAGTACAAAATAACCAAACATTTTACCCGCAAGTTCACTTGTCAGAGCGATCGTGTTTCACATAATCACAAATCAACAGCTGAATCATCTCACGTATGTCCTGTTGAACAATCAGGTGACAGTAAAGAACACAGATATAAAGACAGAGACACCTCACTGCTGTATGTTGCAGCTATGCATCTGTGCTAATATCTCATCTCAACCTTTGAAAGACATGAAAATGTCCTTATGTAACTCCAAATGGAGTCATATTGGTGGGATTATTAATTTCAGACACTGATATGTTCAATGTGCGTGTAGTTTTTGAGGCCAGTGTTCCAATATACAGTCATATGTAAACATAAAATAGTCAAACAGTTCCCTTTGCCACAACATGTGAGCAACAGATGCTTGTTTTGTATGTTTCTTCTGTTCATACATGTTTGTAGTTGACGACCCCAACATGGCAACCACGCAGACACATCACTAGTGAATATGGTTCTATGTTTTTATATCTATAGGAAAGAACTCCTGGAGGTTTTCACAGTGACTCCAGACTGTTTCTAAACGAGTCTGTCCTCCCAGAATAACATCAGAATCTGTTGTCTCATCGTCCATCTTATATTTAAGACGGGAAGGTGAGATTATTACAGAGCGACAGATGTCTATCTGTGTTTATACTCTCATATTTTATATTTCTGAGATGTTTCATGTGTGACTGAAGGGTTTTTATTTTGCTTGAGAGACAAACAGACATTTGAGACATTGAACCATCATATTAACATTTATAAACTGATGAACAGTGTGTCATTAATAATGAGAGATTACCATTTATAAAGAGTAAGACAGGAATCCCACAGGGTTCTGTCCTTGGTCCACTTCTCTTCAGTCTATAAACGACTTACCAGAATTAAATCTAGCAGCAGGTTTCCAGGTGAAACACCTCGACCTGATGTTAAAACTTTAGAATTGTGTTAAAATGGTGAACAAGATAGCAAAAGCAAACTTAGACACATTTAGACTCATTAGAAACCACATCATGCTGCAAAAAGATTGATGGACTATTAAAATGAAGTATTTAAGATCACAGCATCGTCATGTTCTTAAGAGAGTAGTTAAATTAATAACTAATTATGATAAGTTTTTATGATTTTATGATATTATCATCTATAACAGCCTAAATAAGAAGCTCCTCAGGTTCTCAGTAACCTGGTGGTACCTCAGGGTCCCAGACGGCTTTTTGTTTTACTGGTTGTGGAACTCTTTACCCACAAAACTCTCTATAGATTTCATAGAGTTTAATCAGCTCTCAACATTAAAAATACTCTCAGGAGATACTTTATATATAATTAATATATATCAGACTTAATGTTGTGTTAATGTTCATATTACTGTTATTGTGTACCGTCCTAATATTTGGACAAACTGTATTCTGATGCTTTGGCAACATTTTTCTTTAAACCTTGATGCCAGTAGAACTGGTGTTTGTTGTTTGTGCTGCTTCGTCTGTACTTTGTTGTTGAGTTTGGTGCTGTAATGTGTTCGTATGTATTGTTGAGTCTTGTGCAGTTTCATATGTATTTTTATTTATCTTGATCTTATATCTATATATATTATATCTTATATCTTTATCTTATGTATTAAAAGCCCATCCAGGGCAGACATGCTATATACGTGTCCCTATACAGATAAACATTAAATAAAAATAAAATGAACTCAAGTAATAACTGCAGCCTGTTGTCAATCTGTGTTTTTATGATGATGTCATGATGACGTCATCACTGTAGACGAGACACTTCCTGCTGTTTAATGAGTCCATTGTTCTTAATGAGACTGAAGACAAATACTGGTGATGAGAGGAAGAACAGAACAAACGTCTTCTGTCCTCTAACGATCCGTCACTCATCAGCCACTCATAGTTAAACTCTGTCCCGCCTCAACACTCACTTCCTGTTTCCTGCTGCAGCCACATGAAAACAAAAACACCCAGTTTCCCTCCACTTCCAGTCTTTGTGCTAAGCTAGGCTAAACAGGTCTCAGGTCTGTATTGATCATTCCCTGCAGTACGCTGACACGCAGCGTAACAACGACATCATCAATCCAGGTGAACGTGACGCATTCCAATAAAAGTTTTAGTTCAGTCTGACTGATGCCTGTTCGTTGATTATATGAAGTTTGATTTATCCCACATGACTCAATCACAACAAATATTCAGTTTTTAATCTGAACTTTCTCTTTTAAAGCAAGAAATGATGTTTCTGTTCTTCTAAACTGCAACAGCAAAAACATTTAGCAGAGAACATGAAACCATCTGAATTATGTTTTCTGTCCACATAATAATGAAATGTAATTAAGAAAAATATTCACTGACAACACGTTTCATTATGAAACTGTGTTCAGGTCTGTGAGCTACACACATGTAGTTTCATTGATTTAAAAACAAACACTTCCTGTGAACAGATGCAGCATCTTCTCTCACACATCTGCAGCTCCGACACCTTAAATGTTTGTTTTGACTTATGAATTAATAATTAATAATAGTACATTTTATTTTATTTTAACAATACATCAAAGATGATGGACTAAACATTTGCTTTATTTGTACTTTATGTAGCTTATTGTTTAAGTTTAGTCTTGTGTACTGAAGTTTTAACAAACATGTAGACGATAGTTTTACTGGTCAAACTGGCTGCTCTTGTGCTACTTGCACTGGTTTAGTTTAGTTTTTGTTATGTTCTCTCTGAGGAACTCAACATGTTACTGACAAACAATAAGATTTACTAATTATTAATATTTTACAAAATGTCTAAATGTTTAAATGTTCATTGAACTCCATAGAAAGTTTAATGAAAACATCAGAGGCACCAAAATGCCTCCATGAGGAACTCCGTGTGTTACTGATAACAGGAAGGTTTATTAAATGTTTAGTCAACTCTGTATAAAGTTTACTTTACTAACTTCAGAGTGTTTGAATCTTTTCTAGTCTGATAAATGTCCGTATGTTCTTTTATATCTTTCCAATAATCAATCAGTGTCTCATTGATCAGAGCACACAGACAGCGGTTACCATGTTAATGCTGCCATAGTTATTCTCAGGCTTGGTTTCCATGGCAATGAGTGTGGCACTGTCCTCCCTCTGCTCCCCTCTCCTCTTCATCTTCCCTCAGCTCCTCCTCCTCCTCCTGTACTGTACATGGACACAGAGATAGATACTGTATATATATATATGTATACATGTATATGTATATATATATTTGTATGAATAACTGACATTTAGTTCTTGTTTCTGACTGTACATCTTATTCATAAATCTTGTTCAGTCTTGTAACTGTAATATTTTTGAGTTTCACATTTATTGTTTTTATTTGTTTTTCTCGTTAAGTCTCCTCGTTGATCGTTTAACTGATGATATTTCTTGATAGTTTATCAGTCAGCTGTAATATGTATGAAATAAAGTTTGATTGATAATTTATCAGGAAAACACCTGAATGATATTTTAACAATCAATATATCAGATTAAAGGACGAGTTCACAGTTTTTCCAAGTGTCTTCAACCATCAGTCAGTCATCAGATGAACATTAAAGCTGTTTATCTTGCTGTAATCATTCCTCCTGTTCATACTGACCATTAGAAGATCCCTTCATAATGACCTTACAATGGAAGTGATGGAGGACAAAATCCACAGTCTGAAGCTAATATGAAGCTTCAGCGTCCAGATGAGTCAAATCAAGTAGATATCTTTCAACGCTACAGTCTTTTTAGTGCCAAAGTTCCTCTTTTTGTTACTATACTTCCACCTGCAGCTCAACAGGGAAACACTGTCCGAGGAAACACAAAGAGGGAATTTGATGCTAAAAAGACTGTAAATGTGTCAGATATCCACTTGATATGACTAACTCAGACTGCTGAAGCTGAATAGAAGCTTCACACAGACTTTTAAATGACTGTGTGGACACACTGTGGATTTTATCCTCCATCACTTCCATTGAAAGCACATTTGAAGGATCTTTAATATCCAGTATGAACAGGAGGAATGATTACAGACACCTGACTGCTGGTTTAACACACTGGGAACACTGGGAACACTGGGAACTCGTCCTTTAAGTGTTCAGATTAAACAAATCAGAAAAATGTTCACTGTTGATGTTTTTAAACATTTGAAACACGATGACACTCTGATTCAGACTTTACTTTGTTTAGAAACTAAAGATGAAACTTAAACTCACTTCAGTTCAGAACAAACACAACAAATCATCTCGTCAGAGGAATCGAGTCACTCCGGGCAAATTATAAAGAAAACAGAAAGTTTTATGAAAGTGTAGTTTTAGATTTATACAACTTCATCAGCTGCTGTTGAAGAGTTAATGACTAAAAACTGACAAAGATCCAAATTAAATGATCATTTATCAATTGAAATGTAATTTAAAACTTAGAAAGTCAAACATTTTTCAGCTGTGTAGTCACTAAAAGATCACGTATTATACACTGATCATGCTTATATATTAATAATTGACCACCAATAGAACGTAATAGCAATATTTAATGATGTCATTATCAATAAATGGTCAAACCTTTAAAATAAAGATTTCAAACTGAACGTTTGTGTTTCATTACTGAATAATCAATAGATTGATATGATCTACCTGTCAGTCAGTGATTTGTCGATCAGTCTTCTGTCCTGCACATGCTCATGTTGTTGAACTTGTTCCTGCTGCAGGACTCACGCTGTCCAACCCTCAGGTGAGTCTTCAGGTGAGTGTCCAGCTCAGAGGTGAGCAGCTGTCTGTCTCTCCGTGTGTTCAGGCTCCAGCTACAGACTGACTGCTGTAAGCCCCGCCTACCTGTTAGCCCCACCCCCGCCTCAGTGTCTCCACTGTGCTAAAAACAAACGCCCCCCTGCGTCTCGTTCCTGTCAGGTGACACTTCCTCAGAAACATTTTATAGGACTTCACTTGTAGAGTCTGTCTGATATGAAGCACTTTGTACGTAAGAAATGTACAAATAAACTGTATTATTATTATTATCAGTATACAAAGAGCTCCAGCTGCTGATAAAGACTTTATAAACCTTTCAGTATGCAATAATTAACACAAATATACGGATGATTTACCTGCAGCTGAGCCTGTTTCTAAGATAAGACTTTATTGTCCCTGAGGGGAAGTTTGTCTGTGTGCATACAGCTGCATGTAGAAAAATACACAGTCAGGTACATAATCTCCATATGTGCAGATACATACACAAGACACTGTTGTACACTTGGTCAGTGGTGGGAGAAGTACTCAGATCCTTTACTGCAGTAAAAGTACCAATAAAGCAAAGTACAAATACTCCGTTACAAGTGAAAGTCCTGCATGAAAAATCCTACTACAGTAAAAGTACATAAGTATTATGAGCTTGATGTAGTTAAAGTATTGCAGTAAAAGTACATAAGTATTATGAGCTTGATGTAGTTAAAGTATTGCAGTAAAAGTACATAAGTATTATGAGCTTGATGTAGTTAAAGTATTGCAGTAAAAGTACATAAGTATTATGAGCTTGATGTAGTTAAAGTATTGCAGTAAAAGTACATAAGTATTATGAGCTTGATGTAGTTAAAGTATTGCAGTAAAAGTAGTGGTTTGGTCCCTCTGACTGATATATTATTATATATGACATCATTAGATTATTAATAGTGAAGCATCAGTGTTAGAGCAGCATGTTACTGTTGTAGCTGCTGGAGGTGGAGCTAGTTTACACTACTTTATATACAGTTAGCTAATTTAGTCCAGCGGTTCCCAACCTAGGGGTCGGGCCCCTCCAAAGGGTCAGCAGATAAATCTGAGGGGTGGTGAGATGATTAATGGGAGAGGAAAGAAGAAAAAACAAAGTTCTGATACACAAATCTGTTTTCAGTTTTTGGACTTTTTCTCTAATCTTTGATTTTTGCTGAAATATTGAAGTACAAAGTAAAACTAAGTGGAAATACTCAAGTAAAGTATAAGTACCTAAGAATTGTACTGAAGTACAGTACTTGAGTAAATGTACTTAGTTACTTTCCACCACTGCACCTGGTACATGGAGTTTATCCTTGTGGCCGAGTTTATTTAAATCCACAAATTAGATACCAGGTCAATTAAAACAAGTTGCGTAGTACTGCACTCACTATCAGTCAGTATTGCACTGGGAATATGATACAGTTATATGATTTCTATCTTTTAAAGCCCATTATTATCTGTGTGTGTGTGTGTGTGTGTGTGTGTACTTTTACAAGTAAAGTCATGTTTATTTTAAAACAAGACTTTTTTGGTGATGTGCACTTTAAATAAACTGAGGCTGAAGTTGAAGTTGAATACATCCTAGTCCATAAAACTACAACAATGGATTAAGATGAAAAAGTCACAGCAGTTTGTTGTTCAGCAGGGTTATGAGGGCTGAGACGGTTGGTTTTGCATTATTGGCTCTGTAACGTCTGCCAGAGAGTAACAGTTCATACTCAGAGTATAAAACATCTGATTAGGATCATTGCTGTTTTCACCATGTTGTCGGCTCCAGATTGTAACTGGATGGTCTGTTCATCAAGTCCACAAGAGGCCTCAAGCATTAACTTAGAAAATCACCCACAATCCACAGCAGTATGGAAGTGACGACGGAGAAGGAAACAATAATAACAATTATTATTATCAAGCAGCGTTGGTCGGGACCTCGACCGTCGGGATCATTTTGCTTTTTAAAAATGAGGGATATTTCTTACAAGTGTGGTGTGCTTTTATTTTGAAAGTTTGATTGACATATGTACTGTCAGGTGTGTAGAGACAATAAGTAACTGCAGCTGGACACAGAAAAATACTCATATATTTGAATGGAGAGTATGAGCGAACCCACACCTTTTTGAACATTTACTGCTTCCACATAGTTTTAGATACAAACTTCATTTGAACTTTAAATGAGCCACGAGACTTTGACCTACAAATCTTGAATTTACATGTGTTTTCTATATTTTACTGTTTTTGAGATATTAGAGTGTGAGTTTTAAAGTCTTTTCTTGCTCCTCCTGTGATTTTATAATGAGTGTGTATTGCGGAATGTTTCACAGCACTGAGGGAGTGACATCACCAGGAGCAGTTGGAGAGGAGGATTTTAGAGTACGCTTCTGTTGAAATCTCCTCATAAATCCCATGACTTTGGCCAAATCTAACATTAAAAATCATATTTTAGTAGGAAATTTCGTGGCAAATCCATTGATACAGGTTTGAAAGTGGTCAGACTTATAGTTTAGACGTCAGAAGCCTCTGTTTGACACAAAGTTCATGCCTATAGATTGCCTCCCCATTGGTTTACATTATAAGGTGTGATGTGGCACTGCAACTTTCAGGGCTTATAAAATCCAAACTGTTTGAGAGATTACATGTTATTAAGTTTTTAACAAGTTTTTAACAACTTTTTTTTTTAAAGCTTGAAGTCTATATCATTAACGCCCTCAGAGGAGATGGTGTTTGTTCAGGTGCCAAAATTGGGGCAAAGTCTTATTTTGAAAGGCTAATTGCAGACTTCCTGTGGGTTTTAGGTCAGGGGTGTCAGCATTCCAGAACAGCCGATTAGTTTGTTCAATCAACTCTGATTCTAGGAGTCATGATAACAGGTAAATAAAAGGCAGAGCCTCCATTTTAATCCAGTGGACATAGAGACATTAATGCATGTGTATGCAGACGATGCACATTTATCTTTAACAAATAGAGTCTGAGGCAGAGCGGGAAAAGTGTCAATAAAGTTTTATTCAGTGTCGTCCATTAATTCATCATTTATCAGAGTCATATTTCCTTAATGATGATAAAGTGGAATCTGACTGTGTATCAGGCTGCAGCTACATTTTAAATAGTTCAGCTTTAATCTGACGAGCAAAACACAGGAAGCAGCAACTGAAGATGAAAAATATAGTAAAAGATTTAAAACATAAATAGATCAAAGACACAGAGACGTGACTGTAGCTCACAGGCTGATCAATAATAATGTGTTTGATGATCTGCATCGAGTTTAAAATACAGCAGATTTTAAAGGTTCAGACGTCTGTTTGTATCTCAGCTCAACATCATTCAGTGATGCTGCTCACTCAGAAATATTAACATATAATCTACAATATTATAGGAACGATGATCCATCAGTGGACCAATCACAGACTGATAGAGATCATTATTCATTGATCCTACATGTCTGAAGCTTCAAGTTACCATGGTAACTGACCCAGAGTTTAAGTTACCATGGTAACTGACCCAGAGTTTAAGTTGCCATGATAACTGACCCAGAGTTTAAGTTGCCATGGTAACTGGCCCAGAGTTTAAGTTGCCAGGGTAACTGACCCAGAGTTTAAGTTGCCATGGTAACTGACCCAGAGTTTAAGTTACCATGGTAACTGACCCAGAGTTTAAGTTGCCATGGTAACTGGCCCAGAGTTTAAGTTGCCATGGTAACTGACCCAGAGTTTAAGTTACCATGGTAATTGACCAGAGTTTAAGTTGCCATGGTAACTGACCAGAGTTTAAGTTGCCATGGTAACTGACCAGAGTTTAAGTTACCATGGTAATTGACCAGAGTTTAAGTTGCCATGGTAACTGACCAGAGTTTAAGTTGCCATGGTAACTGACCAGAGTTTAAGTTGCCATGGTAACTGACCAGAGTTTAAGTTAGCTCTCTTTCTGGAACTGAAAACAGAGTTTTTACTGAAGCTGTTTTCTTGAACACAGTCAGCCAGCGAGCTGTGGACGGGAACCTGCTGGGACCTTAAAAAGGAACAAAACCATTTGAAAATAATAATTAAAAAAAAGTATAGATTTGATCTTATCTTTTTTTTTTTTTTTTTACACATCATTGAAAGACAATTCTTAATGAATCTTCCATTAATGAATCTCAGCAGCTGTGATGTGTTACAGTTAATGTGAACCCACTAATATTATCATATCATTATAATATCATCTGATTACCTTTAACAGGCTGTCATCACCACGGTAACCAGATACATCACCATGGTAACCAGATATATCAATCAATCAATCGATTTATATATATGTATATATATATATATATATATATATAAATAAAACGCCAAATCACAACAAAAAGTCATCTCAGGGCACTTTTCACATAGAACAGGTCTAGACCAAACTCTTTAATTTATTTAAATATCACCGTGGCATCCACATATATCACCATGGTAACCAGATATATCACCATGGCAACCACATATATCACCGTGGCATCCACATATATCACCATGGTAACCAGATATACCACTATGGTAACCAACGGCTGGTTAACTTGAGACCCGACCACTGACCAATCAGATCACTGGAAAGATAGACATCATGTCCACAGTTTACAACATATTTATTGTAAATACAATAATAAAGATCAATAGATACATTTATTGATCAGTAGAATCACAGTTTAACTTGTGTAGTTTGACTGGAGACACATTTCGAATGCACGACTGTTATTTGAAGTGAAGTAGATGACAGGTGTATATTATGGGATGTTAAATGTTTCATATTCAGTCTGATAAAAACTTCCTCTCACTCTGACATCACTGATGTCTGTAACGCTGCTCTCTGATTGGACCAGCGTGCACACACACACACACACACACACGCGTGCACACACACACACACACACAGGTGAACAGTACAGCAGCTCCACCTGCTGTCAGAACCAGGCAGCTGCACTGTGACAGTGGAGGATTGTGGGTAATCCTCAGAGGAAACATGTCTGTTTTTTTAACTGAAATGTTATTAAAACTTTATGAACTTCATGTATTTAATATAATCATTGACAACCATTGACGCCCCACGCTCATTTAGTGCACATATATATTTTATATATTTTATATACATATAAACTATATATTATGTAATTTGTATATTTTAAATATTTTAAAGACGTCTGAGAAAAGAACCGTGTCAAAATAAATGTCTTTGTTCTGTGTTCTTGTCGAACGAACACAACAAGCAGCTGATGGGTCTGATTTTTAAGTTGCTTGTTTTTTGCTCTGAAATCAGGTGTGTTTTGGTTACCATGACAACACTAGCATGGTGGTTAGTGTTACTGTTACAGAGAGGATAAAAGTGCTGCGTCTCGTCTCTTCAGACACATTGTGGACGACGTTTCCAGTTGATTTAAATTGGTTTGCAATATTGCTTATTGACTTGAAGTATTGTCAAACCCCCGACAACACCCTGCACCGTTGTTACTGTGCTGTTTATAAAGCTGAGAAGATAAAACACAATTCACATGTAAAGTGGTTTAAAGTGACATCCATTAATTTATCAATCATTAGTGATTTAATATCATTACATTATTATAATAATCATATAGATAATGTATTTTTATCTGAAGGTTTGAGTTTTTTTAAGGGGTAAAACTTCTTTAAATGTCAACAAATGATGTAAAAACCCTCCAAACTATAAAAGGACATTATGTTTTCAGTGAAGGTGAAATGTGATGCTTTAATGCGGTGATTTAATGTTTTTGAACCTCATGGAGATAATCCTTTAAAAAAACCCTTAATATAATGTATTTCATTTCTTACATTAATTAACCTCAAATTTGGGTTAATGAACGTTTCATTTGTAGTTTAACTGAAAAATTAAGATCCTTTCACAGGACAAATTAAAACTTACCTATAATAGTAATTTATACATTTTAATATCTTTCTACCCCTTAATAATCCCTTAATCCATACAGATATTCAATTAAAAACCCCATGATGTATTAAAATATGAATTTGAAGATGCATTTTTTAGAGCCCTAATTTAAACTAAAATCATTTAAACTTAATAAATTAAGGGGAAATTTCCCTTTTTGAGGAGTTTTTCTGATTGATGGATAAATGAAGGGATCTGGGGTTTGTTGTTTGTTAAGGACATCAGACGATAATTAGTTATCGTTAGGTATCTGATACTAAACTGATTGATCAGACCGAGAAAGGTCTCTCCCATTAGAGTCAGTACAGACGTCTGACCAGCGGGGGGCGACGCTGAGCAGCTGAACAACAGTGCAGTCAGAGAGGAAGAAGATCTGCCAGTTTACAGAAGGTCATTTTAATAAAACAGTTTGAACTTTGAGAACAGGAAGAAGCAGAACATTACACTGAGAACAGGGACATCAGAGTTCTTGTTCAGACTTTAAACTGAACTGATGATGTTTCATAAGAACACGAGAACAGACAAGAGCTCAGACTGAGAAACACGTCATGTTTGTATTGTCTTTAATGGCGGAGACCTTCTTCTGTCAGACTCTCTAAGAAGATTTCCTACATCAGGTGAGTTTGTGTGTCTAACTTTGCTCCTGAAAATAAAACGCTGAGTCGCTGAATGATGACGGTCTGTCCTGGATCAGGACTAGAGCAGGTCTCGTTAGCCCTGAGCTAATGCTAACTGTAATGTTTTGTTGTGACGGTGGCACTACAGGAAAGATCAGGACTGTACGCCTGATGGCCAATCAAGTCCAACTGTGGACCTCACACCTGGGGACGTCAGGTGTGTGAGCCAATGGGAAGAGAGTATGACCCCCAGAAGCCCGGTGTGTCACTTCCATTAGCATCTGATTTTCTTCTTTTTTTATTGAACTCTCTGATCCAGACTGTAGTGTTAATATGTTGTCTGGTAAAAAACTAGATTGTAGTGTGTTCAGTGTAAAATAAATACTCTGCTAAATTACCTAAAAAATACAACCTTGGTAAAGATGGGGGACAGGAAATGACCTCACTTCTGGGGACTAAAGGATGTGACCTCACTCTCCACAGTTGGACCCTCTGAGGCCAACACACACACACACACACACACACACACACACACACCGCCATGAATAATGATGTAACAGTTCACTTTCGTATGAGGTCATCACAGTGATGTCATCAGAGAGACAGAGTTACAGCTCTTTCATACAATGGACAACACACACACGCACACAAAAACCATTAATAATAATCAATAAGGTTGATAAAGCAGAAATGCTGATCAGCAACATCGTTCCATGTGGCTTCATCTTCATCAGTCCATCACGTTTCTGTGTGAAGTCCACTGAGTCCGTCCAGTTTCCAGACAGGAAGTCAGTCTGATCGTCTCTAATTAACATATTTATATTGAAACTGAATATTACACCTGACCCGCCCTAATTAACACCTTCTAATAACCTCTTAATAAGCTTCTAGTAACCACTGAATCACCTCCACCTGTCCATCATCAGACCTGACTCCTAATTAAGACACTAACAAGCCTCACCTGGTAATTAAAGGATAACCTGTTAATTAAGACACTCACCGGTCAATTAAACTAAATGTGTTTTGTTAAATGACGGGCGTGTTTCCTGATGAACACCCTCGACCTCTTAACGACCAGACGGACTAATTAACCCCTCTGACGCTGACGTATCGGGCCTGTCTACCAGACCTCGCAGCGCCTCCCGGTGTTCATGGGCGACCCTGCAGGACAGTTGAAGTGGCGGCTGAAGTCCGGAGAGTTGGCGAGTGTGCCGATGACGCGGTAGCGCGGGGGGCTGTGGGGGTCGGTCAGCAGGCCTTCATGAGCGCTCTCTGGTGTTCGAACTGAGCACCACACCTGAAAAACAGAGTTTTCATTTCATTTAAAGTCAAAGTCAAACACATGTTGCTGTTTACCAGCAGACAGATGGAGTCAGTGGTTCTTCTCCTGTAGTACAAATATTTGACAACCATCTCCAATGATAAACTTTCCTTTTATGCTGACACTAATTTAATTTACAAAAAGTTTCTTCAGGATGTTCAGACATTTTTAGTGCTGACTAGTTCCTTTTGAAAGCATTCTATGCCTCCTGGTTGCAGGAGGAAGTAGATGAACCTCCTGAAGTGAAGCAGCTCACTGTTAAACACTGTGATGTTTGTAAAGGATTTCACTTCATCCAGCAGATCCTGTGGCAGCAGCTCCATGTTAAAATATAAAATAAAGGTTCTAATCTACAAACTTGTTCCAGGTTGAACTTTTTGTCAGCTGCTCCAACAACAAACTGACACCACGATCCTCCATCAGATCGGACTTTCAGAAATCTCCATCACATTATGAAGAACCCACTTCTTCAGCGCTCGTGTGTATGTATTTAAATTTAGACCAGTCAGGTTGGTGTGGGCTGGTTTGCTCATTTAGATTTGATGCTCCTTCTTATGTCACTTGAGACTCCATGGTGAGTCTCTATCCACTAAACTTCCAGAGGTCCACCATGTTTTTCTCACAAGTGCTGGCTGGGACTGGCCAAACTAAGCTAAACTAAGCAAAGCTTAACTAAGGGTGAAAAATGTGCATGTATGTCGGGGCTGGTGAGCTGCTGCTGAGAGTCCTGCGTCGCTGCTGCTGTCTCATCTTCTGGAGGAATAAACACCTGATTCTGCTCTGATCCGGAGCAGTTTACCCGCAGGAGGACTTCAGTTTTTAAACTTTTGGGATTAAGTGATTTTATCTTCAATCTTGCCTCTCAGCCTAGCCGGAGCCAACACTGGGGTCACACTCCACCTCCGCTGCCATCATCAACATCTTCAACGTCGGTGTGTTTATATGTAGATATCTGTGTATAAACAGTAACGTCACTGCTGTATTTATGCCTTCAGATGAGGTTATTTTGAGTGTGTATGGAGCTGACCTCCATTCAGAAAACAAGCATTTTAAAAGTTGTTTGCTTGTCATCGTGCGGACAGACCTGACAAAGAATTCAGGCTTTTTACAAGTTGACATCATGATGTAGTTATTTCAGCATCCGTTCGATCTGTTTATTACAATTAAATCACAGCAAAATCTAAGTTTATTTACACTCAAACCAGCTGTTCTGAGCCGGCTGTTTAGACAGATGAGACGGCTGCAGTGATGCTGGATCCTTGAGGTGCATTTTAATAAGACGTCAGGCAGCTGTGTGACCTCTTTAAACCTTCATGTTTCATTCTGAGCGGCGTTCCGACCAGGAACCGCTAAACACGGAACGATCTGCCAACACGGACTTGACTCTACTCTACAGTACTCTACTCACCTCACCTCAACTTGATTCTACTCCACCTGCCTTGCCTCACCTTGACTCTACTCACCTCTCATTGACTCTACTTGACTCTACTCTACAGTACTCTACTCACCTCACCTCTCCTCTAATTTACTCTCCTCGCCTCTACTGGACTTGAAAGCCACATTGTTATTTGATGTCTGTCTGGTGTGTCAGTCACAGTTTTGTCAGCATAAAGCAGACTCCACATCAGCAAGAGGAACAGGAAATGGTCCCAGTATGGATCCTTGAGGTGCATTTTAATAAGACGTCAGGCAGCTGTGTGACCTCTTTAAACCTTCATGTTTCATTCTGAGCGGCGTTCCGACCAGGAACCGCTAAACACGGAACGATCCGCCAACACTATTCAAACTGCCCCGCTGGACAACTGGACTTGACTCTACTCTAATCCACAGTACTCTACTCACCTCACCTCAACTTGATTCTACTCTAATCTACAGTACTCTACTCACCTCACCTCAACTTGATTCTACTCCACCTGCCTTGCCTCAACTTGACTCTACTTATTTGGTCTACTTGACTCTACTTGACTCTACTCGCCTTTCATTGACTCTACTTCACTCTACTCTACAGTACTCTACTCACCTCACCTCTCCTCTAATTTACTCTCCTCGCCTCTACTGGACTTGAAAGCCACATTGTTATTTGATGTCACAGTTTTGTCAGCATAAAGCAGACTCCACATCAGCAACAGGAACAGGAAATGGTCCCAGTATGGATCCTTGTGGGATGCCGTTTGACTCAGAAGGTACCTGAGCAAATCCCACGAAGAAGAGCTGGTCATTGGTCAGGTTGACAGCAGGAAGTCTCTTCTCC